>NC_090237.1:2577500-2877500 GCF_024489055.1 Chanodichthys erythropterus
TTTAGTTTACGGTCCAATTCTCACTATTAACTAGTTGCTTATTAGCATGCATATTACTAGTATATTGGCTGTTTATTAGTACTTATAAAGCAGATATTAATGCATTATTCTGCATGACCATATTATACATCCCATAATCCTACCCAATAACTAAACTTAACAACTCCCTTACTAACTATTAATAAGCAGTAGGGGTGTAATGAGATCTTGTGCCATGAAATGTGACAAGATTTCTCGTTGAGGTTAAAAGCGAAAAATTAGGATAGAATATGCCACCGCTACGTTTACATTACGCCTCTGTCGCTTTGCTTTTTATAGGAATAAAAAACATTTAATTCAGTTGGATAACAGTTGCTTCAATCTCATCCAGCTCGTCCAACACGAGCTGCGGAGTCGTATGTAGCGCAGCAGGAATCAGAGTTCATTGATCACGTGACGAGAGTTAAGTGGCGAGATGACTGACGAGACCATGGCGGAGGATCCGGCTTTTTGTGTGTGTGTGTGTGTTTTATTAATATGGCAGAGGATTCGTTGCACAACAGAGCCTAGCATCTGATAAATGTCCTATCTTGTAGAATATGTGCTCAGCACCGCCGCTCCCTATTCACAGAGTACATGCGATCACAAAATAGAAAGCGAAAGTAAAACGCGAGCGTGCGTTCAGATGCAATTTCAATACCCCGCATCTTGAAAGCAGCTCCCTGATGCATTTGAAAAATCTACTTTTGCATACTAGTCCTAGGTTTTTGACGCGATCTGAACCGAACCAGTGCAGCATAATCAGATTCTTATCTGATTATCAATAGTTCATGATCTCTAATGGCTGCCAAAATGTTTGAAGGGGGCGGAGCCACTTTTACTAAAATGGCTATAATTCGTGAACAGAATGAGATATTTTCACTAAACTCAGCACACCTGTGTAAGAGCTCATTCTGTGGTCGCATGAAAAAGGATGAGGCGACTGGCCACTTGGTGGTGCTATAACAGGAAAAACACATGAAAATGGCTATAACTACTTCACCGTTAGTCCGATCGACTTGAAAATTGATATGCAGTGTCTTCGTCCAAGGTGCCATGTTTGTCTCTGAGGACATTGATGTATCGAAAAACATGTCCGCCACCAGCGGAAATTAAATTTGAGCAGCTATCAGACAAGGTTAATGGAGACTGATCGAAATGAAACTCGCTGGGCCTGTTTGTCTCTCGGCCCTAGAGGTCTGTAAGAAATTCGAAAGAAATCAGCCACAGGGGGTGTCCTCGCATTTTTCACATGTGTAAAGGGTCATGTATCGCGTGATTTTTTTGCGCACACCCACGAAATTTGTACCACCACTCCTCATTCTGAGCAACTTTGCCTCTTGGACCACCACTGTCCATCGAATCGTTCATTAAATATTGGAGGTTATTTCAAAAAACAACTTTGGCGAACTAGTCCTAGGTTTTTGGCTCAACCTCGATAGCTTTAAAAACGATACATTTCCTATGGTAAATTGCCTGTATTTGCTGTAAATGGTCTTTTCCATCTATGATCACGATGGTTACAGGCTTACTAATTAAAACATAATACCTTTTACACATATGCGTAAAGGCCTTAAAGAGCTTGAACCCCGATAATTGCTGCTCGCAGCTATACTGTTTTTATTTCCATGATCAATTTGTGGAAAGGAGTTCAGTTAGGAGGTCAAAAGTTGTAGAAGCTCATAAATCATGTACAGTAACGTCTGAAGAGACTGAAATCATACAGGACAGAAGCCAGTCAGTTGAGTTTGTGGCAAAACCTTTTACAGTGTTTGAGTGTTGTTGTCTTTCAATGCCAGTTCATAAGAAAGTAGAACTGAAATGACATTAATTACAAGATGATTAGTTAAAACATTTCTAACGCACTTGCAGACTATTTTTCTTGTCATGTATTTCGTCATTGAGGATTACGGTGTAAAAATCTTGTCTCGTCTTGTTCTCGTGAACTCAATCGCATGTCTCGCCTCATCACACCTCTAATAAGCAGTAATTAGGAGTGTATTGAGGCAAAAGTCGTAGCTAATAGCGAGAATTGGACCCTCAGTGATTTGGGTTTCCAGTTCCTCCAAGAACCTGTTCACCTGCAGCCCCCGACACTCCCGTATCACTACCCATAATCCCCGGCCGGTTGTGTTCATAGACGAAACAGCCGGATCCCTGCATGCACGGGCTTCCCTGCTGTCATATCATGATCTCTCACTGGATCGCACAAATTACGCAATGGGCCACTGGGCCTTAATAGTGCATGAAATCAGATTACAGAGGATTACCTTTACTTGAAGCCACACCCCCATCACTCTCACTCCGCCCTCAGGGGGCGGGGCATCCATGAGTCATGCTGTAAACAGTAGATCCAGATGGGTTCATGCTAAGCAGCTTAGACTCACATTAATCATGTGGCTAAGTTGCCATCGGTGGTGTGCAGTGTTGTGCTAAGGGGTCCGCGCACACACAATAAATATCGGTTAAAGCTGGCGACACAATATGGCAGCGTGTGTCATGCCAGCCGGAACATGAGCTAGCTGATAAGAAACATATTCTCATGATTCCCTAAATGTCACAGTAAGATTTCCAAGCAGAATCGATTCTGCAAGGAGCTTTATTTTCCAGGCTGTGACAGTCACAGATGTCCCGCTCTTTTCCTCCGTCCTCAAGGGTCGTTTAAGCTCATCGTGTCATTACACGTCGTTAGCGTGCCTGCTGACATGGATAGCACCAACTGGTAGATGCGTTTAAAGAGGTGAACAGTTTTAACCTGCTGCCGTCTTTGTGCATGGACACTCGGGAGCGATCTGCAATATATACACCATAGCTTTGAATGAAAGCGACTGCTCAGTGATTTCGATTTGTCTGGACGTTCACACTAACGGCTCGGCCTCGGCTCCCATGACTGAGATCATTTATTAAAAAGGGTTTGAGTTAACAGAGTCGGATCTCAGATATCAGCCGTGAGTGCGTTAGCATGATGATGGCAGAGAAAAGACATGAAAAAGCATTCTTCTGTTTTTATTTTTTTCATGCATGTGTGAATACATCATACTAAGTGGTGTCTTTTCACAGGAGGATGTTGCCTCTATGACAGCACCTGCGGAACGAGTGAGAGAGAGAGAGAGAGAGAGAGAGAGAACTGCATGAATTTATTTACCTACATGAATATTCAATAACTCGCTTATCAACACAAAACAAAGACTGATTTATTCAGACGTTTGAGTTCCACAACAACTGATTCTGTGGAAGAACAACTAGAATCTATCGTTCTATCTATCTATCTATCTATCTATCTATCTATCTATCTATCTATCTATCTATCTATCTATCTATCTATCTATCTATCTATCTATCTATCCGTCGTTCTATCTATCTATCTATCTATCTGTCATTCTATCTATCTATCTATCTATCTGTCAGTCTATCTATCCATCGTTCTATCTATCTATCTATCTATCTATCTATCTATCTATCTATCTATCTATCTATCTATCGTTCTATCTATCTATCTATCTATCTATCTATCTATCTGTCAGTCTATCTATCCGTCGTTCTATCTATCTATCCGTCTATCTATCTGTCGTTCTATCTATCTGTCTGTCTATCTATCTGTCGTTCTATCTATCTGTCATTCTATCTATCTATCTATCTATCTATCTATCTATCTATCTATCTATCTATCTATCTATCTATCTATCTATCTATCTATCTATCTATCTATCTATCTATCTATCTGTCAGTCTATCTATCCATCGTTCTATCTATCTATCGTTCTATCTATCTATCTATCTATCTATCTATCTGTCAGTCTATCTATCCGTCGTTCTATCTATCTATCCGTCTATCTATCTGTCGTTCTATCTATCTGTCTGTCTATCTATCTGTCGTTCTATCTATCTATCGTTCTATCTATCGTTCTATCATCTGTCTGTCTGTCATTCTATCTATCTATCTATCTATCTATCGTTCTATCTATCTATCTATCTATCTATCTATCTATCTATCTATCTATCTATCTATCTATCGTTCTATCGTTCTATCTATCTATCTATCTATCTATCTATCTATCTATCTATCTATCTATCTATCTATCTATCTATCTATCTATCTATCTATCTATCTATCTATCTATCTATCTATCTATCATTCTATCTATCTATCGTTCTATCTATCTGTCTATCTGTCTATCTATCTATCTGTCGTTCTATCTATCTATCTATCGTTCTATCATCTGTCTGTCTGTCATTCTATCTATCTATCTATCTATCGTTCTATCGTTCATTTCGTCCATCCATCAATTGTTCTGTCTGTCTGTCTGTATGTCTATCTATCTATCTATTCATCCATCCATCATTTGTCTGTCTAACATTCCATCTATTGTTCCATCCATCCTTCTATATGTCTATCCATCTGTCCATCTGTCTGTCTATCGTTTCGTCTATCGTTTTATCGTTCCATCCATCCATCTCTCTCTCCTCTTATATGCTTTTCTCAGCAGTTTTGCTGTTATTTTCCCCCTTTTCACACCTGTCATCTTCTCTTTCTTTATTCTCATTCTCTTCTTCTCTTCTGCCTTTGAAGAAAGGGACTAAAGCGTTGAGCACAAAGACTTTTCTTTCCATCAGAATAGAACAGAAAAACGGATCCTTGTCTGACCCAGAGTTTCTCTCAAATCTGCCTAATCTGATAATCTGTGTGAAATGTGCCGCACACATTTATCTGGTGACTCCCTCTTCTCGTCTCACCTGTCGTCATGCCTTGCGTCCGTCAGTGTTTTGATATTATATACTCTGTTTCTTTACTATAAAGGGCCTTACTATGCACTTTTGTTGCATTATTTTTTTCCCCTGAAAGTCCAGTTGTAAATGTATTCAAGTTTTAAATAGGTTTTTCTTGGTTATTTTGTGTTAACATTTTGAGAACATTAACTTTGAACCAGCTTTCCATTCTATTACTGTTACTGGAAGAACGTTGAGAGAACGTTAGCTGAAGTTCTGGCTGGATGGTTATTTGGGAATCTCAGATTCACTCCCTTAACGTCCGTGTGACTGTTTAACGCCATTCTCGCACACAGGATGTCAAAGAACTCTTCAGCATCTGTGACAGAAATAGAACGGTGAATGCTGAATTTGAGCATGGCAATTAGGAAATGAATGTGGCCCGTTCTTCCCAGGGCCCTCTGAAAGATAAAGAGATGAAAAGATGAAGCAGTGGGATGAATAGCTTGTCTGATTGAGGAGGACATGATGGAGGGCTGTGGGTTGGATGAAAGACACGAGCAGCTCACATGTGTGTGGAGGGAACCGGTGATGTCAGATGTGGTAAACGGGTGTCGAGGTGCTGGCAGAGATTTATTTTAACATCTTGTGCGAGTGTCAGTGCGGCGCTGGAGTCAAATACACTTTCGACTGACTGTCTTCGGCATTTGTGGTGTAGTTATTTTCAAATTATTTTTAAATCTTACTCTGAGATAGAGATGTCTAACATTGACACTGGAACAAATTTGGTGTACAAACAATTTTCACTCAAAAATCTGATAATCTGTGTGAAATTTGCCGTGTGAATTTCACCATTAATTACAAAGAAATGGTAAGAAACACATGAATTGGTTGAATGAATGATTCAATGACTCACTCAGAAACAGTCACTTGTTTCATTACTTTAATAGTCCGTGCGTTTGAACGAATCAGTTGAACGAATGATTCAATGACTCACTCAGAAAGATTCACTTGTTTCGTTACTTTAATGGTCCGTGCGTTTGAACGAATCAGTTGAACGAATGATTCAATGACTCACTCAGAAAGATTCACTTGTTTCGTTACTTTAATGGTCCGTGTGTTTGAACGAATCAGTTGAACGAATGATTCAATGACTCACTCAGAAAGAGTCACTTGTTTCGTTACTTTAATGGTCCGTGCGTTTGAACGAATCAGTTGAACGAATGATTCAATGACTCACTCAGAAACAGTCACTTGTTTCATTACTTTAATAGTCCGTGCGTTTGAACGAATCAGTTGAATGAATGATTCAATGACTCACTCAGAAAGAGTCACTTGTTTCGTTACTTTAATAGTCCGTGTGTTTGAACGAATCAGTTGAACGAATAATTCAATGACTCACTCAGAAAGAGTCACTTGTTTCATTACTTTAATAGTCCAGTTAAACGTGAAATTTTTATGTAGAAAGACTCTACTGAAGTAGTATTTTCTTGTAAAAACATGCTCCAATATTCTTGCATTTATTTACAAACATCATTTCGAAGTTGTTGCTGCATTAATTACACTTGTAGATGCAGAATATTTGTACTTTTTTGCCACAGTCGTCTTGCAACCAAATTGCAGAGGATAAATGCTATGCAATGCTTGCATTTGTTTTGCAGGTTTATCACATTTTAAACACCTGCTTCTACAAACATTTGCATTTGCTAGACAGGTTTTATCATGTAATTGTTTGATCATAAACAACATCTGCAAAGTTACGACGCTCAAAGTTCAATGCAAAGGGAGATATTTTCTTTTACAGAAATCACTGTTTAAGGACTACAACAAATGGCTGGTAGGGACTACAACAAGCTTTTTCCTGGGTTGGTGAAATCACTAATCCTAAACACTCCTGACATAAAACCCGCCCCTGAGAACGCCGTCATTTTACGTCGGACTGCTTCACAAATGAGGGTCAATTCAACGCTGGATTTGCACGAAAGATGAGCATGACGGCACATGCTAGTGGATGAGTTGAATCAACTCCACAGCAACTACATAAATTTATCCACTAACCATTCAGAAACGTCTAAAAGTTGTAACTTCTTCCTGAGTCTCTCCATCAGTGTCGACTCCGGTTTGAACAATGTAAGGCTGAACAATCCTCATTTTGCCTGCGTGAGATTCTCAAGCTTTGTTGTTGTTGAGCTGTTAAAGCTCCGCCCTCTTCTGGAGCAGCAGCTCATTTGCATTTAAAGGGACACACACAAAAACTGCGTGTTTTTGCTCAAATTTGACAAGCTATAATAAATGATCTGTGGGGGATTTTGAGCTGAAACTTCACAGACACATTCTGGAGACACCAGAGACTGATATTACAGCTTGTAAAAGGGGAATAATAGGTCCCTTTTAAAGGTGAATGTTTATTATTGTGTACATGACGTCGAACACCTGCAATTTTGTGCAATTAGAGTAATAGATTTTCAAGATACACTGACCCATTCTGTTGCACTTTTCTAAATTGTAGCCTTTTGAATTCAATCAAGTCCCAACTTGTTTTATTTCCTGCTGAATAATATCAATTTCCCATTGAAAATATGCATTACAGAAACTAAATGTTGCACATGCAGTTTTGTCATCTTCAATATTTTGTAAGTAAGTAATTTCTGATTATTCTGTTTTGGCCGTTCAATTCAAGTACAGTATCATATGAAGAGCTCTCCAAATTCTTGAATAATTTTCTTCCATATCCCAGTCATTATTTCTTATAAATATTTATGAGGAGATCTATTGGAATAAAAATGATGGAATATTTATCATATAAACTGAATAAGGCAAGCTCATTTTCCTAGAGATTATCTATCAGATTGTATCAGTATGAATCTGTGGTAATGATTTTCAGCTTTCAGATTTAATCCTCATTCATAATATCTGATCGCTCCCTGGTCTCTGAATCCCGTCTAATGAGCGTTCTGGGTGTAATGATCAAAGTGGGCATGTTCTGTCGTACATCACAGTTCCTTGTTAATTGAGGCTTCGCTGTAGTTATGAATGCCGTCGAGAGAGTTTAGAGATCGGACCTCTGGAGAGCGATCACAGCGAATAATTCATATCAGAAAAGCCTTGGCTTTATATTGATTCACTTCTGAAAGTATTCTGCCTTTGCTTGCTCATATGGTTTGCAATTGACATACATGTGCATGTGTTCTCAAATCCTCCTATATATTTTTAGACGAATCGTTTGAACAGATGACTCAATGACTCACTCAGAAACAGTCGCTTGTTTTGTTACTTTAATAGTCTGTGTGTTTGAATGAATTGGTTGAGCGAATGATTCAACGACTCACTCAGAATGAGTCACTTGTTTTGTTACTTTAATAGTCTGTGCGTTTGAACGAATCGGTTGAATTAATGATTCAATGACATGCTCATAATGTCAGTCAATTCTTTTGTTGCTGAATGAATCAATCAGTGGGTTTGAACAATTTAAATGAATTAATGATTTAATAACTCACTAATTAAGGCAGTCACTTGTCACCACCTGCTGGTGTAACATGGAGAAAAAATCACTTTGTATGTAAATATATTATCAACAATTTTTTAACATATATACTTATATATAATATAATATTCATATTATATATATGTTGACATTTAATTAACATTAACATCGAGGTTAAATAATAGGTTAAAATCTATAACAACTATATAGGCATATTTAAAAAAAAAACTACTAAAACTTTAACTAAAATTTAAATGAAAACAAAAAAATATAAAAATAATTTAAATCAATTAAATAATAGGTTACTGATCAACATATTTATATGAATCTATAATGTATATTTTCAATATTTGAATGATTATTTTTTTATTGTAGTGCAAAATGCATATAGTATCTGTATTGTTTTTAGAGGAACATAAGAACTGTGAGTGGTCACGTTTGCACGATAATAGTTTCTTCCTTTTTCACTCTCTAAATTCATCCCTCTCTCATTAATCAGATCAGATCAGACCTGCTGTGACTTGTTTGGATCGATGGCCCTTTATATTCAAGTCCTTCTTCTCTAGTGCTCTTTATTGATCTTCTCCAGCACACAGGAGCTCGAAGATCGGAGACGTGTCACATTAGGGCTAGCGAACTTCAAACAGGTTTTTTGCTGGATTCAGATGAAGCCCAAGGAGTCATTTCATGGTCTGTGTTCTTCATTAGTGAAAACTGATTGAGTTTGTGAGGAATGGAAATAATATTGAGGCTCTTCCACCAAGAAACAGTGTTATTTGAATGTTCCTTGCAGTACTTTGGAGCAGTGTTATTTTATCATTTTCATTCTTTTTCCCCCAAAAATCATAGTGCGCTGTCTACTTGGGCCACTCTGTTCTAAGGCAGCATCCTAATTGTTGTAAAACCTCATAATGCAAACTGATACCATTCAGTACTTAAGAATATGGGTCATTCTACAGAACTGCTGTCCCACAACCAAAACACATTTAAAAAGCATTTAAGTATACAAATTTAGATGTTTACTAAGATCCTTCTATTATCTATTGAATCCCACAATAGTATTTAAAATATCAGTAAGCTTTATATACATAAAATCATAATTTATTGGGTACTTTCAATTGGGAAGTGGCTATTTTTTCCATTGTTGTTTTTAAAAAAGTGAAGTTAAAAATATATATTTATTTTATATTTTATTTTTAAATCATGTAACTTGATGTAACTAACAATGTGTCCCACATTTTCATGTCACTACCGAAACAGTGTATGTTTCAGTCCAAACAAAATTTTAGTACAGTTATGCAAATCATTAGTATTTTAATGTTTTAGTAGTGTTTTAGTATGCAAGTTAAAATCGTGTAATGTGATGTGGTCACTATCAACACATCCAACACATACTGTAACTACTGAAAATGTGCAGTCACTACCGAAACATGGGATGTTTTGTCAAAAATAAAGTATATTGAATTGAGATGTTATTATAATGTTTGGTTCAGTGTATATTCAAACTAATGAATCCTTCAGTAAGTCAGTATGATAAATTTTATGCCTTTTACAAAGAAAGATTAGAATCAAAATACAACAAATCTCATAAATTACACTTGAAATATAGTTAAAATTGTAATTGTTATTGATTTACCTGTGAACATACAAATTGTTTCCAACAAAAGACATTTCCAACTTTGATTTTGAACTAATTCTGTAGAATGGCCTATATATATATAATTCCTTTGACTCCACATGAGATGCCACCTTAAATTTTGGTTAAAGGTGCCGTAGAACCAGTTTTTACAAGATGTAATATAAGTCTAAGGTGTCTCCTGAATGTGTCTGGGAAGTTTCAGCTCAAAATACCCCATAGATTTTTTTTAATTAATTTTTTTAACTGCCTATTTTGGGACATCATTAACTATGCACCGATTCAGGCTGCGTCCCCTTTAAATCTTGCGCTCCCCCCCCACCCCACCCCCCCACCCCCCCCCGAGCTCTCGGCTTTAATACAGTGCATAAACAAAGTTCACACAGCTAATATAACCCTCAAATGGATCTTTACAAGATGTTCATCATGCATATTGCATGCATGCGTCAGATCATGTGAGTATAGTATTTATTTGGATGTTTACATTTGATTCTGAATGAGTTTGATAGTGCTCCATGGCTAAAGCTAACATTACACACTGTTGGAGAGATTTATAAAGAATGAAGTTGTGTTTATGAACTATACAGACTAAATGAAAATAGTGATGTCTCTTGTCTCCGTGAATACAGTAATAAACGATGGTAACTTTAACCACATTTAACAGTACATTAGCAACATGCTAACGAAACATTTAGAAAGACAATTCACTAAAAATATCATGATATTCACTGTTGTTCTTGCTTGCTTACCTAGTCTGATGATTCAGCTGTGCACAGATCCAGACGTTAATACTGGCTGCCCTCGTCTAATGCCTTGAACATGAGCTGGCATATGCAAATATTGGGGGCGTACATATTAATGATCCCGACTGTTACGTAACAGTCAGTCTTATGTTGAGATTCGCCTGTTATTCGGAGGTCTTTTAAACAAATGAGATTTACACAAGAAGGAGAAATTAATGGGGTTTGAAACACACTGTATGTCATTTCCATGTACTGAACTCTTGTTATTCAACTATGCCAAGGTAAATTAAATTTTTGATTCTAGGGCACCTTTAAAAAACAGCGTAACTGCATATATGCACCCTAGAAACGCTGTCTAGGTTGAAGTGAACCACTATTATGTTTTGAGCGACACATACAAGCACATGTATCTCTTGTACAGATGCCACGCGTCTGCAAAAACACAACGCTTGCATATTGTCCTTTTGCGTGCTAGTCGACAGCTTTATAGTACATCTTACAACCTCGATTGGAGTTTGGTAAATGAAAGTCATTAATCAAAGCTCTCAGATGGCTCTCATTACACACTGCAGCAAAGCAAACAGAGCGCACATCAACACTGCAGCACGGATTCATAACGCAGCCCAAAACAGGTTTTCCAGCGCGTTACCGCAGTTTTATCTTGATGACAAGCGAACATGAGGTGTTTCAGAGAAGACAACACTTTGCTGCGATTAAAATAAGATAAAAATGCAAATTCGGCGAACACACACTTACAAACGTGTGAGCTGAGCTAGCAGCTGCCTTCCACATCTGTGCGAGAAACTTTTTCATGGCCGTTACTTGGAAATCAAAGTGGAGCACATGCTTCTTAATGCTGCAGAAATTCTCTTTAATAAAAAAGTAATAATTTTTCCCCACCGCTGCCATTAGAGCCTTATTAGAAATCCTGATGCATGGCCGAGAGAGTCGAAGATCTAGCATTACACATATCCATCTTTATCCAAAACTTCTAATGGATTCTCATAAATAACATTTATTGCATACTAGATATTCCTGTGTAGTCATTAATTCTGTTCTAAGAACTCACAAGAAACCCTGTAACTCTGGAGATTTTTTATAGACTAGTACTAATTTGTATAAAAAGCTTTAGTTCTAAATTCTGTCACCATCCATCCAGGCCAGGTCTTGACCTTTGACATCTGCTGACCGCAGCCATGCAGGGTCACCCAAGTGTTTCCCCTCAAGTCAGAGAGTGAAAGTGCTGATGTACTTCATTAGTCTGAACCAGAAATAAACCACCATGAGATACAGATTTAGCATTAATTGGCTCTTTGCGAAGTCTTTGATACGAGGAGTGCTGACCGACTGCAACAAACCAGCTGGAAGTTTTTATTTGTGTACTTTCCAGAATTTATACATGCATAATGAATCTAGGAAATAGAATGATAAAGTTTCAAGCAAGAATACGCTACAGTTCAAAAGTTTGGGGTTTGTATGAAATAAATTAATACTTTTATTTAGCAGGGATGCATTAAATATCTCAAAAGTGACAGTAAAGACATTTATAATGTTACAAAAGATTCTATTTCAAATAAATGCTGTTCTTTTGAACTTTCTATTCATTAAAGAATCCTGAAAAATAAAATATATCACAGTTTCCACAAAAATATCAACCGTTTTCAACATTGATAATAATCAGAAATGTTTCTTGAGCATCAAATCATCATATCAGAATGATTTCTGAAGGATCATGTGACACTGGAGACTGGAGTAATGATGCTGAAAATTCAGCTTTGATCACAGGAATAAATTACATTTTAACATAAATTCACATAGAAAACAGTTATTTTAAATATACAATTATATTACTGTATTTTTGATCAAATTAATGCATCCTTGGTAACTACTTTCAAAAACAGAAATCTTACTCATCTCAAACTTTTGGAAAGTGGTGTATATTGCACAATAAGCATATATATATTTATATATAAATATATGTTTGTCATTAGAAAATATTTATTTAAATCTCATTAGACGTTAAAATAATTGCATAATCATGTGTTTTTATTCATTCATATGGTTATGCAATTAAGATATTAAGATATGCAAATACGATTTTAATCTTATTGTGCATGATATATCATAATTCAAATTATGCATCATTTAATTTAGTGCTGACTAAGGGTTGAGCGATGAGATATCGCGAGATTAAAATGGGATGAGGTTTCTCATCGAGGTTAAAAGAGTGTGAGGGTGAAATTAGGATAGAATACGATATCGCTACGTTTACATTACGCCTCCACTGTCGCTTTGCTTTTTATAGAGATAAAAACCACTTAATTCAGTTGGATAACGGAGTACATGTGATCGCAAAATAGAAAGCGAAAGTAAAACGCAAGCATGCATTCAAACGCGATTTCAATACCCCACATTTTCCCATGCGAATATCTCCCAATATGAAAGCTATCTTAGACTGGAATGTGTAGTTGTAACCATCTCTCAGCTCTGTATCATGCTTGAAGAAAAATTTGATCTCTCTATGCATTTTGAATTCAGTTATGAGGTCAAAAGTTGTAGAAGATCAAAATTCATGTACAGTTTTAAGGTCTGAAGAGACTCATATGGAATCATTGTCTCGTGAGATAACGGTTTCGTCACACCACTAGTGCTAACATGACCAAGACTGGTTCAACTTCAACTAAGAGAGGATTTAGTCCCACCCTAAAATTTTGTCATTGAATTTCTGCTTGATGCTGAGTTTGATTCTAAGCATCAAAGAGAGGACAGAAAATGGTTGAGAAAAACAAGAAACAGAAAAGGTGTAGAATATGAGCATTTTTAATATCTTAGATCTGCTCCAGTATTGATTGAACGAGCATCACTAACTGTCACAGCGTCAAAGGTTCAGATAGTCGTGAGTCAGTCACAGAAAGGCTTTCGGTCCAGCGGGAGATCTCACCCCTCCTGATACGTGAGGGAAACTTCTTATCAGCGCGAAAATGAAGCGCGGTGAGTGAGAGAGGCTATTTTTATCATCACAATATGGCTGCCCTGCCAAGCACCCTGGGATAGCGGCCAAACGCGCTGAGGACGTGCCAGGTAACGGGCCGCTATACCTGCGGGAGTGAGCTCACATCACACCACGAGCTGAGCGTCCTGTCCAGCCCTGTACACACACACTTATTATCGCTCAGAGGTTGCTCTTTCAAAGCTAAGGAGTCTTAATGGAGTTCTCAGTTGTTTCATTGTAAGTGTTTAAGTATCGACGTGAAAACAAGACGGACATAAAATGAATCAATAGATGCTTCTGTAAGAATGTAAGGGATATAAAATGATCGTGGATCAGCACAGATCTTTTGATCTTGGGAGAGTTTGATGAGAAATGCTTGAGATCATAATGAGATCTCTATCTTAGCAAATCTGAGCAGTTTTTGAGGTAGATTGACCAATTTAGATTTTTTTTTTTTAAATAACCGTTACCGATTATTTTTATGCCAAGTGTGTCCGATAACCGATATGCAGAACCGATATTGAGATAATGTTTTACTTCTGTTTTTGTTCAATTTCATCTTTATATCACAATAAAAACATAGTATGTTTTTGTATAACAGCAGCAGCAACAATAATATTAACAATGTTACAGTTAAAAACGAAGGTTAAGGTGTTGTTTATTAGGTTAGTAAGTAAAGACAACTATATTGAGTATTAGATGTAAACCCAGGAATAATGAGTCTTTAAACGCCATTTATCAGTGGATCTGATATTACAAAACCGAGGAAAAATGCTTAAATATCAGGAAAACATTGGTATACAAATTATAGGTCAGCCTCTATTTTTTGGGATTATTTACAAATATTGTTTAACAGTGGATTCAGTATTACAAATAAAAATGCTTAAATATCGTGAAAATACTTGTAAAACCGATTATCGGTCTGCCTCTAATTATTAGATTATTAATCACCGATAAATGCCTTTTAACAGTGGATCCAATATTACAAAAACAATATTCAATTAAGGAAAAATGCTTAAATATCGGGAAGACGTTAGTAAAACCGATTATCGGTCAGTCTCTAATTATTAGATAATTAATCACCGATAAATGCCTTTTAACAGTGGATCCAATATTACAAAAACAATATTCAATTATGAAAAAAATGCTTAAATATCGGGAAAATATTGGTACACAAATTGTCGGTCAGCCTCTATTTTTTGGATTATTTACAAATATTGTTTAACAGTGGATCCAGTATTACAAACAATATTCAATTAAGTAAAAATGCTTAAATATTGTGAAAGTAACAATTATCTGTCAGCCTCTAATTTTTATATTATGCATCACATAAATGACATTTATCGGCAGATGCAATATTACACAAACAATATTAAATTACGTAAAAATGCCTAACTATCGGGAAAATATTGGTAAGGCCAATTATCGGTCAGTCTCTAATTTTTAGATTTATCACAGATAAAAGTCGTTTAACAGTGGATCCATTATTACAAAAACAATATTCAATTATGAAAAAAATGCTTAAATATCGGGAAAATACTTGTAAAACCGATTATCGGTCTGCCTCTAATTTTTAGATTATTAATCACCGATAAATGCCTTTTAACAGTGGATCCAATATTACAAAAACAATATTCAATTAAGGAAAAATACTTAAATATGGGGAAAACTATCAGTAAAACCGATTATCGGTCTATCTATGATTTTAAAATTACTTTTTTGAGGAGAAACATCTGAGAAGGAGGAGACTTCAGCTCCATTTGCTCTCCATTTAGTCTAGGGATGTCCTTGGTGATTTTCCTGTCCTATATCTGTGTCTGTGGGGACCTTGTGAGTGATGAACACTAATCCAGAGTCTTTAATGTCACTGTGTTAAACACTCTGGCTGAGAGAGTTAAACTGATCTCTGATCAGCGGGTATTTTTAACATTCGTGTAGGAGGGACTGATGAAGCTTTGCCCGTTTTAGCTGACTAGAGGAAAGGTGTAAGAATAACCTTTGAGTCTGTTTTTGCTGAAGTGGAATTTAGTCCAAACCGTTGATTGTGCAGAGTAGGTACAGTCTGAACTTCACTGTTCTGAACATGGAACTGACCTTTTACTTATGACATCATTTCCTGCTTCAGTGGCTGATAAAACATTGCTGCCTACCGAGGCAACTTTTTTTTGCATCATAGGCATGCTCTAAATGCTGCATACTGTGCTATACAAGACTGGTGTAAAAATGCAAAGATATGTTGATATAATTCTGTGTTTTTGTCCATTCGAGACGCAAAAGAGAACTCAATTCGGTACCGGCATGCAGTCTGAGAAGCGGCTTTCTTTGTGTGTAACGAATTGAGTTCTCTTTTGTGTCTTATCATAATTTGATATATATACACAAACAAGTCTGTTATTCAAGGGTTTTTAGTGAGAAATTTTGACACCTGACATCTCAGGATTAATGTGAAGTGTGAAAAAGATGCCTAGTAATAAGGCAGCTCACTTGGTTTTGAGACACAGCTGTTGTTGTGTATTATTGTGTCGTTCATGTTGTCCTGTTAGTTTTGTCCAATTTTTTCTTTACTCTTTATGATAAACAAAGTGGCCAGGTGGCTTCTTGCTATGACCAGCATCCTGTAAACATGGGCAGAGAGTGTGTGTGGGTGTGTTTGTGTGTGTGTGCCAGTGACCCTCAAGCACAGAAAGTGACTAAAGACTGTATGGAAGCTTGTTTCTGCCATGAAATAAAACAATTTAAAAGATAACTGTGACTATATATCTCACAATTCTGACTTTTATTCTCACAATTCTGACAGTTTTTCTCGCAATTGCAAGTTTATATCTCGCAGTTCTGACTTCTTTTCTCTGAATTGTGAGATATAAACTCATAATTTTGAGGGGGAAAAATGCTTTTTTTTTTCAGAATTGCGTTTATATCTCGCGATTCCGACTTTATATCTTGCAATTCCAACTTAATTTCATGTAATTCTGACTTTATAACTCGGAAATCCCACTTTATATCATGCAATTCTGACTTTATAACTCGCAATTACAATTTTATATCACGCAATTCTGACTTGAATGCGCAATTCTGACTTCATAACTCGCAATTCTGACTTTATATCTCACAATTACGATTTTATATCATGCAATTCTGACTTTAATGCACAATTCTGACTTCATAACTCTGATTCTGACTTTATATCTCGCAATTCTGACTTTATATCTCGCAATTGCGATTCTATATCATGTAATTCTGACTTTATAACTTGCAATTACAATTTTACATCATGCGTAATTCTGACTTTATATCTCAGAATTCTGACTTCATATCTCAAAGCAATACTGACTTTATAACTTGCAATTGCAACTTTATATCACTTTATATCAGTGTCTTAAAGCTAAGACACTTTAAACTTCTGGCTCAAATAATAGTCATATAAATATATATCAAATAATAGATAGAATCAGTTTGAATGACCAGTGGCAGAGGGTGGTGATGCAGACAGTTTCGTGTTTTCATTTTTGCAGTTTCGTTTGCAGCCACTTGTGATGCAGAAGTGAGATATCACAAACAGAAACACACAAAGATGATTGATTTATATGCACTAAAACAGGCTGACTTGGGCCTGCAGAGTAATTACTCCACATGCGGATGTGATCGCGGTTCAGACTCGGGTTTATTTCAGAGGTTTGATTCAAAGGTGCAGCATGTTTGTACAGGACGAGTGAACTGATATTAAAGAAACACTGATCGTGAGGTTTCCATCTGTCTGTGTGACTTTGGATCAGTTCAGCCTTTAATGCACACACACTTCTCTCCGTCTCTAATGTCATCCAGGGGAAACAGCACAATTTCCAAAGGAGCCCAGGATGATTTGGTATTTATTTCAGTATGTGCATAATGATTTGCACATTCACTTTATACTCTTAATTTAAATCAGCCATTTATGAAAATTCTAAATGATCTAGTTAACTAATCAGTTTTAAGGAAGCGCTGTATCATAAGGCTGGATTCTGTTGATTTATTAAAATAATTTTCTTTGGAAAAATCCAAGATGACATGATAGCTGTTACGGGTGGCTGGTAGAGAGATGAGGCAGATACGGATTTCCACGATAATAGAGACTTTACTTCAAACAATGGCAATGAACAACAGACAGACACCTTAACAAAACAGAGAACGGACGAGGAGTGCAGGGAGTGAGTGCATTATATAGGAGTGCTAACAATAGAGTCCAGGTGCAGGTGATCTGTGATGATGAGGAGCTGACGAGGGAAGTGAGTGCAGGTGTGGAGAACAGGAAGAACATGGGAATTGAAGTCCAGGGAAACAAGGGTTCTGTGACATTACCCCCCCCTCCCGGTAGGCGCGTCCTCGCGCCGTAGATGTAACAACCGGGAGGGGGGCGGGCGCCCTGGAGACCTCAAGCTGGTGCAGGGGGAGGAGCAAACTGGAGTGGAGGTCTCCAGGGCAGGTTCAAAAGCCATGGCAGGTCAGGGGCTGAAGGCAGCCATGGCGGGTCAGGGGCTGAAGGCATCCATGGCGGGTCAGGGGCTGAAGGCAGCCATGGCGGGTCAGGGGCTGAAGGCAGCCATGGCGGGTCAGGGGCTGAAGGCAGCCATGGCGGGTCAGGTGCAGCGGGCAGCCATGGCGGGTCAGGTGCAGCGGGCAGCCATGGCGGGTCAGGTGCAGCGGGCAGACATGCAGCAGGCATACATGGCGGGTCAGGTGCAGCGGGCAGCCATGGCGGGTCAGGTGCAGCGGGCAGCCATGGCGGGTCAGGAGCCGAAGCCTTCGAGGCGTTGAGCCCAGGCGTCGCTGAAGGACTGGCGGGTGATGGCGGAACCGAAGGCTCCGCCGACCGAAGCGCAGCCGGGGCTCCAGAAGGCCGCAGTGAAAGCAGAAGGACAGCCAACAAAACGAACACCGGGGGGAGTGAGGAGGCCAACTGAATCCGAGGGACGGAGTGACGGAGCGGAGACGGAGGAGTGAAGTCCAGAGGGGAGGGCAGGCTGATGAATGACCAAGGTGTGAGTGGAGGCAGGATGGAGACTGGTGAAGCTGGAGGACTGATGGGCAACGGTGGAGCAGAGGGAGGTTGGAGCCGGGGTGAAGGTAATCGCCCAGAGGTCCGAGGTGGAGATCTGGGCGAGGGGGCTTGAGGTGGAGGTGCAGTATAGACATGACTTGGAGGAGGCGGGAGAGGGAGGCAGGGAGGGAAAACAGTCTTTGGGCTGGAGAGTTCAATCACAGAGACCATACTAGGAGCGGCTGGCTCGGCGGCGGCGGCTGGAGCGGCAGGCTCGGCGGCGGCGGCTGGAGCGGCAGGCTCGGCGGCGGCGGCTGGAGCGGCTGGCTCGGCGGCGGCGGCTGGAGCGGCTGGCTCGGCGGCGGCGGCTGGAGCGGCTGGCTCGGCGGCGGCGGTTGGAGCGGCTGGCTCGGCGGCGGCGGCTGGAGCTGAGGGCTCGGCGGCGGCGGCTGGAGCTGAGGGCTCGGCGGCGGCGGCTGGAGCTGAGGGCTCGTAGGCGGCGGAGACTGGAGAACTTTGCTCGGCGGCGGAGACTGGAGAACTTTGCTCGGCGGCGGAGACTGGAGAACTTGGCTCGGAGGCGGAGACTGGAGAACTTGGCTCGGAGGCGGAGACTGGAGAACTTGGCTCGGAGGCGGAGACTGGAGAACTTTGCTCGGCGGCGGAGACTGGAGAACTTGGCTCGGAGGAGACTGGAGAACTTGGCTCGGAGGAGACTGGAGAACTTGGCTCGGAGGAGACTGGAGAACTTGGCTCGGAGGAGACTGGAGAACTTGGCTCGGAGGAGACTGGAGAACTTGGCTCGGCGGAGACTGGGGTTGAGGGCCATTTCATCCCCTCAAATACAATTAAAATCCCCACAGGCACTGGAGCTGGCTCTGTGGGGACTGGAGCTGGCTCTGGAGATACTGGAGCGGGCTCTGGAGATACTGGAGCGGGCTCTGGAGATACTGGAGCGGGCTCTGGAGATACTGGAGCGGGCTCTGGAGATACTGGAGCGGGCTCTGGAGATACTGGAGCGGGCTCTGGAGATACTGGAGCGGGCTCTGGAGATACTGGAGCGGGCTCTGGAGATACTGGAGCGGGCTCTGGAGACACTGGAGCGGGCTCTGGAGACACTGGAGCGGGCTCTGGAGATACTGGAGCGAGCTCTGGAGATACTGGAGCGGGCTCTGGAGATACTGGAGCGGGCTCTGGAGATACTGGAGCGGGCTCTGGAGACATTGGGGCCGCTTTCTTCCTCCTCCTCCGCTTACTGGGCCCAGTAGCGGAATATGGGTCCAGCCTGGGGCAGGCAGGGAGTTCGCTGGAGGGGTATGCGGAGGAAGCCGGAGGTTGACTAACTGGCCCGGCCAACCGTGTTTCTGGATGGACCGGACGACAACACTGATCCTGAACCTCTTTCACTAAGAATTTGGAGCCATTCAACCACAAAATTAAATTGATAGTTTCGCTTAAGGAGAAACAAAAAACAGGTTCATCTAAACGGATAGTGTCGTCATCCAATCCATCCAAAAACAGGGAGATCAACTGAGCGTCGGGCCAGTTAGACAAGTAAGCAAGCTCAACGAACTCCTCCACATACCTCTCCAGCGAACGTCCTACCTGCAGGAGCCCGATAATGCGTTCGCTGGCTGTTAGGGTGAGAGGCGATGGAGGAGCTGGATCCAGGGAGCTGGGGAAAGTCTCCATTTTTTTGTTCGTGGAAAATCCGGTCGGTTTAGGTCCGTTCTTCTGTTACGGGTGGCTGGTAGAGAGATGAGGCAGATACGGATTTCCACGATAATAGAGACTTTACTTCAAACAATGGCAATGAACAACAGACAGACACCTTAACAAAACAGAGAACGGACGAGGAGTGCAGGGAGTGAGTGCATTATATAGGAGTGCTAACAATAGAGTCCAGGTGCAGGTGATCTGTGATGATGAGGAGCTGACGAGGGAAGTGAGTGCAGGTGTGGAGAACAGGAAGAACATGGGAATTGAAGTCCAGGGAAACAAGGGTTCTGTGACAATAGCAAGATAATGTGAGAGTATTTCTAAGTTTATACACCGATATTTATTTATATTTTATTTATATTAACTCTTATTTTATATCTTATTGATTCTATTTAACAGTTTATTTATATTTTTTTTATTTCATATTTATTGTATTTTGCATTTATCTGTATTTATTCTTATTTTTATATATTTTGCTTTTTGTTTATTTATATATTATTATATGTAATGTTAAGAGTAAGTGTAAATAACAAATAAACTTATTTTTTTTATCTTATTTATTATTTAACATTTTATGTATATTTATTCTTATTCTATTTTACATTTTATGTATATTCTTATTTTATATTTTGTTTATATTCTTATTTTATCTTATTTAAATTTATTATAATTTTAGATTTTATTTATGAGTATTCTTATTTTATATAAGATATTTATTAAGACATTTTTCAGGAAGGATGTTTGAAACATAATCAAGTTTTGTTGATGATCATTTCTCATAAGATCAGGAAGTCATGAAGCCTCGACCTGAAATGATGTGTGTTTTGAGGTACTGAAGTGTGTGACAGTCTCAGACCCCAGACAGAACATGGGATCACAATTTAATTTGTTCAGAAGAACTTTGTCCTTTTGTTCTTGTCTGTATAAAAACACAACAGAAACACACACACACTGAGAGTTTTACAGGGCAGATTACTGATCCTGAATCTTGCTGTTGTGTTTTCCTGGTCACATTCCCATTATCAGAGCGCTGGGATGAGGGATTTTGTCTGTGGAGCGACAGAGATTTCAGTCCAATCATGAAAGTGTTTGTGTGTGTTTTCCTCAGGTGATCGCATGTAGCGTGCAGGAAATGCACACGAGCACAAGCTTTGAAGTGTGTGTGTGTGTGTGTGTGTGTGTGTGTGTGTGTGTGTGTGTGTGTGTGTGTGTGTGTGTGTGTGTGTCCCAAGGCAGATTCACTTTGTTTGTTTGTGAAATATTAATTAGTAGTTTTATTCTGTTTTTCCAGTGGAACCTCACAGCCGCTTCCTTCCTCTCGTTTATTCCCAGACCGTGTGACGAATGAGTGTGTGCGTTATGTAAAACTAAATTAATTAGCAATGTAACATTTTTTAGTGTCATAAATATCAATTATTCGATGCAGATGAATTAAATGATCTTCATTTGCGTCAAGACTTTTGCATTTCACTGTAACACATTTCTGCATTGAAAGAGAGAGACACGAGATCTGCTGCTCACAAACTCCACCAGACAGAGAGAGAGAGAGTCAGGGGTATTTAGAGCCCAAAAGAATGAGAACCTCCTTCATCTCTCTCTCTGGGGTTGGACTCTCTTGCATAAATAAACGTTAATGTTGACATTTGTAGAATGAAGGAGTGGAGCTGCTGTTCTCTCTCAAACCCCTGCAGGTGACTCCAGGGTGAATGAAGTGACTTTCCCAATTAAAGCCGAGCGATGGAGACGTTGCGCCTCACCATAAATCCAGAAGCACACTAAGAAGGTGTCGGAGCACTCTTTCACTCTCTGCAGCCCACAGAGAGACAGATTGTGTTTTTCTCTGGAAAAGTCAGGTAGAAACACACACAGTTAGTTTTGTCACTGTGTTGGGACACTGGTGAAAAAAGATGAATATCACCATTGCTATGTATGGAAAATAATATTTCTGTAGTATGCAGTATGCATATTGTGTGCACATTTTCTGTATGGGCACTTTCTGTGTGGCGATTTTCAGGATGCACATTTTCAGTATGCGCATTTTCAGTATGCGCATTTTCAGTATGCACATTTTCAGTATGCGCATTTTCAGTATGCGCATTTTCAGTATGCGCATTTTCAGTATATATTTTCAGTATGCGCATTTTCAGTATGCGCATTTTCTGTTCATATTTTCAGTATGCGCATTTTCTGTATGCGCATTTTCTGTTCATATTTTCAGTATGCGCATTTTCAGTATGCGCATTTTCTGTTCATATTTTCAGTATGCGCATTTTCTGTTCATATTTTCAGTATGCGCATTTTCAGTATGCGCATTTTCTGTTCATATTTTCAGTATGCGCATTTTCAGTATGCACATTTTCAGTATATATTTTCAGTATGCGCATTTTCAGTATGCGCATTTTCAGTATGCACATTTTCAGTATGCGCATTTTCTGTTCATATTTTCAGTATGCGCATTTTCAGTATGCACATTTTCAGTATATATTTTCAGTATGCACATTTTCAGTATGCGCATTTTCTGTTCATATTTTCAGTATGCGCATTTTCTGTTCATATTTTCAGTATGCGCATTTTCTGTTCATATTTTCAGCACGCACATTTTCAGTATGCACATTTCCAGTATGCATATTTTCAGTATGCGCATTTTCTGTTCATATTTTCAGTATGCGCATTTTCAGTATGCGCATTTTCTGTTCATATTTTCAGTATGCATATTTTCAGTATGTGCATTTTCAGGATGCCCATTTTCAGTATATATTTTCAGTATGCGCATTTTCTGTTCATATTTTCAGTATGCGCATTTTCTGTTCATATTTTCAGTATGCGCATTTTCTGTTCATATTTTCAGCACGCACATTTTCAGTATGCGCATTTTCAGTATATATTTTCAGTATGCGCATTTTCAGGATGCCCATTTTCAGTATATATTTTCAGTATGCATTTTCAGTATGCATATTTTCAGTATGCGCATTTTCAGCATACATATTTTCAGCACGCGCATTTTCAGTATGCACATTTTCAGTATGTATATTTTCAGCACGCACATTTTCAGTATATATTTTCAGTATGCATTTTCAGTATGCATTTTCAGTATGCGCATTTTCTGTTCATATTTTCAGTATGTCCATTTTCAGGATGCACATTTTCAGTATGCACATTTTCAGTATGCGCATTTTCTGTTTATATTTTCAGTACGCACATTTTCAGAATGTCCATTTTCAGGATGCACATTTTCAGTATGCACATTTTCAGTATACATATTTTCAGTATGCACATTTTCAGTATGCACATTTTCAGTATGCACATTTTCAGTATGCGCATTTTCTGTTTATATTTTCAGTACGCACATTTTCAGAATGTCCATTTTCAGGATGCACATTTTCAGTATGCACATTTTCAGTATACATATTTTCAGTATGCACATTTTCAGTATGCACATTTTCAGTATGCACATTTTCAGTATGCACATTTTCAGTATGCACATTTTCAGTATGCACATTTTCAGAATGCCCATTTTCAGGATGCGCATTTTCAGTATGTATATTTTCAGTATGCACATTTTCAGTATGCACATTTTCAGTATGCACATTTTCAGTATGCACATTTTCAGTATACATATTTTCAGTATGCACATTTTCAGTATGCACATTTTCAGTATGCACATTTTCAGTATACATATTTTCAGTATGCACATTTTCAGTATGCACATTTTCAGTATGCACATTTTCAGTATGCACATTTTCAGTATGCACATTTTCAGTATGCACATTTTCAGTATGCACATTTTCAGTATGCACATTTTCAGTATGCACATTTTCAGTATGCACATTTTCAGTATGCACATTTTCAGTATGCACATTTTCAGTATGCACATTTTCAGTATGCACATTTTCAGTATGCACATTTTCAGTATGCACATTTTCAGTATGCACATTTTCAGTATGCACATTTTCAGTATGCACATTTTCAGTATGCACATTTTCAGTATGCACATTTTCAGTATGCACATTTTCAGTATGCACATTTTCAGTATGCACATTTTCAGTATGCACATTTTCAGTATGCACATTTTCAGTATGCACATTTTCAGTATGCACATTTTCAGTATGCACATTTTCAGTATGCACATTTTCAGTATACACATTTTCAGAATGCACATTTTCAGTATGCACATTTTCAGTATGCACATTTTCAGAATGCCCATTTTCAGGATGCGCATTTTCAGTATGTATATTTTCAGTATACATATTTTCAGTGTGCACATTTTCAGTATGCACATTTTCAGTATGCACATTTTCAGTATACACATTTTCAGAATGCACATTTTCAGTATGCACATTTTCAGTATACATATTTTCAGAATGCCTATTTTCAGTATGCACATTTTCAGTATGTATATTTTCAGTATGCACATTTTCAGTATGCACATTTTCAGTATGCACATTTTCAGTATGCACATTTTCAGTATGCACATTTTCAGGATGCGCATTTTCAGTATGCACATTTTCAGTATGCACATTTTCAGTATACATATTTTCAGTATGCACATTTTCAGAATGCCCATTTTCAGTATGTATATTTTCAGTATGCACATTTTCAGTATGCACATTTTCAGTATACATATTTTCAGTATACATATTTTCAGTATGCACATTTTCAGTATGCACATTTTCAGTATACATATTTTCAGTATGCACATTTTCAGTATGCACATTTTCAGTATGTATATTTTCAGTATGCACATTTTCAGTATGCACATTTTCAGTATGCACATTTTCAGAATGCACATTTTCAGTATGCACATTTTCAGTATGCACATTTTCAGTATGCACATTTTCAGTATGCACATTTTCAGTATGCACATTTTCAGTATGCACATTTTCAGTATGCACATTTTCAGTATGCACATTTTCAGTATGCACATTTTCAGTATGCACATTTTCAGTATACATATTTTCAGCATGCACATTTTCAGTATACATATTTTCAGTATGCACATTTTCAGTATACATATTTTCAGTATGCACATTTTCAGTATGCACATTTTCAGTATACATATTTTCAGTATGCGCATTTTCAGTATGCACATTTTCAGTATACATATTTTCAGTATGCACATTTTCAGTATGCACATTTTCAGTATGCACATTTTCAGCACGCACATTTTCAGTATGCACATTTTCAGTATACATATTTTCAGTATGCGCATTTTCAGTATGCACATTTTCAGTATGCACATTTTCAGTATGCACATTTTCAGTATGCACATTTTCAGCACGCACATTTTCAGTATGCACATTTTCAGTATGCACATTTTCAGTATACATATTTTCAGCACGCACATTTTCAGTATGCACATTTTCAGTATGCACATTTTCAGTATGCACATTTTCAGTATGCACATTTTCAGTATACACATTTTCAGAATGCACATTTTCAGTATACATATAATACAAGTTTACAACAGAGCGCACTATGAGAGACACTGTATCCCACAGTGCAATGCTCTTGATGTGTGACCTTCCATTTCCATTGTGAGAAATGAAATTAATTGTAAGTGATATTAGCTATAATTTTAAAATGTTTCTGGACTCATTGTTTAATCAGAATTCATTTTGCACTTAAATTAAACCATTTTTTTTTTTTTTTTTTGCATGAATCATTTTTATTTCAAAGGTGATAATTTGGCTCTCACTGAAACATCTACATAATGACTGTTGCAAGCTGCTATTTTATACAGACACCACATTAACATTGCAAACTGCATACAGTCACATGCTTTTTCCTAACGGTAAAATAAATATTGTGAATGCTTTTATTAGTCTTTGTTACAGAGCAGAGGGCTGAGAGAGAGTCAAATCTGATTGACAAAATACACCTGTAGTCTGATGGGCTTTGCGCACTACTGTGTAAGAAACAGGATTACAAAACGATCCGCCTCAATGGGATAACAGCACTGAAAATATGTGTGTGAGAATCCTTTGTGGACTCGTTTTAGCTTGGCTGTAATAAGGATCTGTGAAGTGCATTAGTTCTGTTCAGAAAGCCATTCAATCGACACTACATGATGTACATGATATACTATTTTCAGTGTATCCTGTACAGTTTGAAGTCATTAGTATGCTAGTATTCCATTCTGAACACAGTCACTCACATCTTTTGTGCAGCTGGTGAGGGTCTGTCTTCTTTTCACGTGATTGGTCGGATGATAATCATGTGATACTGTGTTAACGAGGCTTGGGAAACATGAGCGTGTTCATCTCTCCCAATTAGAGGCATTGTGCTGTTCGTTCAGATGTTAATCCAATCAAATTCATGAATGAGGGTGTTCTTTTTAAAACTAACAATATAACCATAAATAGCATTAAATATACACCTGGTAAAATCATGTTTTTATAGAGGATACATTTTGATTGCAGTTCATAATGAGCACGAGTTCATATAACATCCACAGATCTCCGAGGACGTAACCCACTTTAAGACGTTTAATGTGTTTAGCTCATGCAAACATGAGCCATGGTTGTGTATCATGTGACCTAGTGATTGTGTTTGACCTAATCACACCAGCAAAACAGGATGTGACTTTCTTTTTTAAAAAACAAGCTGGCATTTACTGGCTTATTCAATGATTTTTTTTAGTTTTGTTTTGATTTTTGCCAACTGAAACACTGTTGATACTTGCATTATTTTATAATTCCTGTTTCATATGTATGATTCATATACTAAAAATCTTAAAGAGGACCTATTATGCCCTTTTACAGAGTTTTAATTTTGTTTTTGGACTCTTCTAGAAGAGAAATTAGCATGAAACTAAAACACGGCACATTACCAGTAACGCAAATCTTATAAGAAAAAAAAAAGCAATAATGTTGCTGTGCACATTTTCAGTGTGAGTATTTTCAGCAAGCACATTTTCAGTATGCACATTTTCTGTTCACATTTTCACTGTGCACATTTTAAGTATGCACATTTTAAGTATGCACATTTTCAGTATGCACATTTTAAGTATGCACATTTTCTGTTCACATTTTCACTGTGCACATTTTCAGTATGCACATTTTAAGTATGCACATTTTCAGTATGCACATTTTCAGTATGCACATTTTCAGTATGCACATTTTCAGTATGCACATTTTCAGTATGCACATTTTAAGTATGCACATTTTCAGTATGCACATTTTCACTGTGCACATTTTAAGTATGCACATTTTCAGTATGCACATTTTCAGTATGCACATTTTCAGTATGCACATTTTAAGTATGCACATTTTCACTGTGCACATTTTCACTGTGCACATTTTCAGTATGCACATTTTAAGTATGCACATTTCCAGTATGCACATTTTCAGTATGCACATTTTTAGTATGCACATTTTCAGTGCACATTTTCAATATGAGTATTTTCTATTCACATTTGCACATTGCACGTATGCACATTTTCAGTGTGCGCAACATTACATTACATTACCAGTAACTCAAATTTTATAACAAAAAAAAAAAAAAAAAAAATAGCAATAATCTCTATAATAATTCTTAAACACTTTAAATCGCTATTTAGTATAAAATATAACACTTACAGACATGTATTTCCAAGGTTTAAAGGATGGGATCACTAGCCGATGCATGTTCTTCTTAAATGTCCAATGGGAGGCGGAAAAGAAACACTGCTAGACATAAGCAACAACACAGAATGTAATTTTTAATGAGTGATGGTGTAAGAAAATCTTTATTAGGGGTTCGAGGCGTAACGCTGAAACTCTATTGTAATTGTTAAAATTTCCAAGGATCAACATTCTCCTTTAAAAGCGATCGGGCAGACCAAACTATAAGTCATAGAGACTTGAAATTTCGATTCACGATCCCTAAGAGCTGCCAAAACTTTTGAAGGGGCGGAGCCACTTTTACAAAAATGGCTATAACTTGTGAAAGGAATGAGATACTTTTATCAAACTTGGTACACCTGTGTATGAGCACGTTCTGTGGACATGTGAAAAAGGACGCAGCAACTGGCCACTAACATGAAGGAAAAAAAAAAAAAACAGCGATAACTACTTTATTTTTTCAAGTGCGTAAAAGATCACATATCCCGCGAATTTTCGCGCACATCCACAAAATTCGTACCACATGGTAAAATTCCTCATTCTGAGCAACTTTGCCTCTAGGACCACCACTGTCCATCGAATCGTTCATTAAATATTGGAGATCATTTCAAAAACCAACTTTGGCGAACTAGTCAAAGGTTTTTGGCTCAACCTCGATAACTGTTAAAAAGCTTTAAAAACCATATATTTCTTATAGTAAATTGCTTGTATTGGCTGTAAATGGTCTTTGGCTTGCGAATTAAAATGTACCTTTTTACGCATGTGCCTTAAAACGCTTGAACCCGTTATTTGCTGCTCGCAGCTATATTTAAATTGGTGTTTTGAACTGATTCATCGATTCACTGATTCAGTGAAGCCCCTCCTTCTGAAAAGCACAGTGTGCTCTGATTGGTCGTCTGGAGCAGTGTGTTGTGATTGGTGTTTGGGAAATGTACCGCCCCTTACCATAACCGCCAGTTTCAACACGCTACTAACTAACTCAAGCAGGCCCCGCCCCTTTATTCTGCGTATTAATTATTTAAATGAGGACTATTGTGACGGAAGAAACCTCAAGACTACAATGGAGGCGTTTCAGGGAGATCAGAAACAGTGACACTGACAGAATAACTCCCCCTGGAGGCCATGTATGCTGTGTTTTATACAGTTATTTGACTCGTTGTGTGTTTTTCTGCAGTGTGTGTGCATGCGCTGGAAGTGACGGTGAGCCAGAGCAGCGTCCAGGTGGCCAGAGGTCAGGCGGCCGTCTTGCCCTGTACGTTCTCCACCAGCGCCGCCCTCAATAATCTCTACATCATATGGATGGTCACGCCGCTGGCCAACGCCAACCAGCCAGAGCAGGTGATCAACCACACCACATACTGACACTGATCTCAACAACACTCACATGCCTTTAACATCCATACTGTGGTGTGTTTAGGAGTGAAACAATATCCAGCAGGAAACCATTTAGGAAAGTGCTTGATTATATCCATAAGGATTACTGTAACCCTCAACGCTTTCACAATCTGCACACAGCTTTTGCATTCCTGATAACCTAATAATTTTAAACTAAAACCACATTGTATCCTATTAATAACTTATTTGCAACATATGGATGTGCAATGATACCATGGTATTACCATTTTGTTCATTAAAAATGTGAAATTCTACATGAACTACATAAAGAAAAAAAACATCTTTATCAATATTTGTGAGAGAATAATTTTATGAAATTTATAAGAACATATAACATGAGAATTACCAGTTATTATTCAGTTGACTTAATGTAATTCCTTTAAACTGTAAACTGTAACTCTTGAAGGCTCAAAACTTTTTCTAACAAAACAAAACAACATCAATATTATTCTGGATTGTTTTCAAACAAAATATATCAATTTCACTTGCATAAACTTTGACTTTTAGATGAAAAAGATCAATTTTTCATGCTGCAATGGTTCATCAATATGTGGCAGCAGAGTGAAACTCAGTCCCAAAAGTGTGTGATATATGGGAAAGAGGCTAAATATATTTTTCAAAAGTATTTTTGAGACTAATCTAAACTTTATGTAAAGCCAGACAACCATGACCCAGTATGCAAAACGTGTTGCATTTTTTAAAAAATAATTTTTAAAAAAATCTTTAAAAATAAATTAATAATCTGAAAATATACCACCACCACCTTTTTTTTTTTTAGATTTATGCTTAAAAAAAAAAATTTTGAGTAAGAAAGAATAAGTTCAAGATATATTCATTAAAAACAAGTCAAAATATTTGATGCAGTTGACTGAGTGTTAAACACAGTGTCTCGCATTTCATGGTTTCCACACTTAGTACTTTAGTTTTTTCCCTCTCAAGTTTCTCTCTTAAGACGGCATGTGACTGTAGACTTCCTGTTGAGATTTTGCACCTTCCCTGGGTTCATTAACGGACTGAAAAAGCTGAAGAGAAGAGTAGAAATCAGGAGCGTGCTGGTCAGACGCTGGTGATTCATTTACATGAGCGTCATCTGAACTAAAACAACCCAACCACTGGATTAAAACAACCCAACCGCTGAATTAAACAACCCAATCGGTGAATTAAACAACCCAATCGGTGAATTAAACAACCCAATCGGTGAATTAAACAACCCAACCGGTGAATTAAACAACCCAATCGGTGAATTAAACAACCCAATCGGTGAATTAAACAACCCAATCGGTGAATTAAACAACCCAATCGCTGAATTAAACAACCCAATCGCTGAATTAAACAACCCAATCGCTGAATTAAACAACCCAATCGCTGGATTAAAACAACCCAATCGGTGAATTAAACAACCCAATCGCTGAATTAAACAACCCAACTGCTGGATTAAACAACCCAATCGGTGAATTAAACAACCCAATCGGTGAATTAAACAACCCAATCGCTGAATTAAACAACCCAACCGCTGAATTAAACAACCCAATCGGTGAATTAAACAACCCAATCGGTGAATTAAACAACCCAATCGGTGAATTAAACAACCCAACCGGTGAATTAAACAACCCAATCGGTGAATTAAACAACCCAATCGGTGAATTAAACAACCCAATCGGTGAATTAAACAACCCAACCGGTGAATTAAACAACCCAATCGGTGAATTAAACAACCCAATCGGTGAATTAAACAACCCAATCGCTGGATTAAAACAACCCAATCGGTGAATTAAACAACCCAATCGCTGAATTAAACAACCCAACTGCTGGATTAAAACAACCCAATCGCTGGATTAAAACAACCCAACCGCTGAATTAAACAACCCAACCGCTGGATTAAAACAACCCAACCACTGGATTAAACAACCCAATCGCTGAATTAAACAACCCAATCATGAATTAAACAACCCAATCGCTGGATTAAACAACCCAATCGCTGAATTAAACAACCCAATCGCTGAATTAAACAACCCAATCGCTGAATTAAAACAACCCAATCGGTGAATTAAACAACCCAATCGCTGAATTAAACAACCCAATCGCTGAATTAAACAACCCAATCGCTGAATTAAACAACCCAATCGCTGGATTAAACAACCCAATCGCTGAATTAAACAACCCAACCGCTGGATTAAACAACCCAATCGCTGGATTAAACAACCCAATCGCTGAATTAAACAACCCAATCGCTGAATTAAACAACCCAATCGCTGGATTAAACAACCCAACCGCTGGGTTTGTCCATTTTCATCCCTTGGGTTGTTTTTAACCCAGCATTTTTAGAGTGTGTTGGAATATATATTATTCAGAAAGGCTGAGTAAACAAATAAGCCCGGGTCACGGCACCAGAAAACAGCCATCATTATTTTCTCAGGCCATTCTAATGATTGTTTGTTTTATGCCTGCTGCATCAGAATATAATGGAGCATCACGTTCAGTATTAGCAGACTAATGAGACCGAGAAGAAAACCTGCACAATGTTGTTCATAGCATCTGAAAAGCTAATTAGAGAAGAGCTGAAACACTGTTTCCTTCGTCACGTTTGCTATTGTAGTTATTCAGAGCTAGAGCTGATTTTACACATGAAAGGTCAAGAATTCACACCTGAACACCTCAGTTACTGCTACTAAACTGTGCTCAAATCTGATTGGATGAGCCACATCTGAAGCAGCCTTTTAAAAATAGCTGATGTAATCACACCTGTGATTCACTCTCTGGTGTAACACACACGCATTGACGATCACTTGCTGGAAACTCTTCTGTATCTCTTGCTCTTCCTGTTATCTTTGCCTTCACCATCCAAACTCCAGCATCTGCACAATGCCCTGTGGGTAAAGCGGCACATGTTAAAGCACACGCGTGTGGCTCGGCCTCTCGTTTTGATGGTGCGGCCTCAGACTCGAGCGGCGTGGGCTTTTGTAGGGTTTCAAACGCAGAGCGCAGGTTTATCGCCTCATCCTTTGATTCCATCCGATTTATTTTCATGAATGACTGCAGGCCAAACCTCTTTCACCTGCTACCCACACACACTTACCTATATACATCTCTGTGAAGATCACCTGAACACACACACATGAACATACACTTACCTGCCTGTAACTCTCTATGTGACCTGAGCACACACACACACACACACACACACCTGCCCCCAACTGTTTCAACCTAACATGCACAACAAACGATCTTCTGCACTAATTAACCCAGAGCTGCACAGGCCAGGACACAACAGCTGCTCGTTACACAAGCACAAAACACACACACACATAAATATAAAAACGCACATGCTATCTGACAAATCCAAATGATTTTATTTCATTTCTAATCCACTTCATTGGTTTACACTGTTATCTCATTACCACAATTTGTTTAGAGAATTGGGTGCTAAACAATGTTATTTTAGTATTATTTGTATTTTTAAAAATTTGAATAATAGTATGCATGCAAAACCTAGACGACTAACACATACTAATATCTATTGCATTTGTCAAAACGTGCAGTATGTTACAGAACACACTACAATACTGTATCCAACAATGCATTGCACTCAACATGACACTCTATTCCAGTTTAAAGACTGAAAAAGTGTTTTAATGGTTTCCTTTCGACTCATTATTTGATTAGACTTCCAAACATTTAGACATTTAATGCAAAATTGGATTAAAAATCCAAGTATTCATAATCAAGGTCATGTGCTAGCAATGTAAACATTTTGAATTTGTTTAGCATCAGTGGAAGTGCATGATTCTAGCCATCATTTACTAATTTGCCCGTTGTATCCCAGCATGCTCTGTGCTTTGCATAGGTGAGGGATTTATACCGACGTGTCTTTAGCATATGTCGAGCTTATCGTAAAGGATGGACCTTCTGACCTGATTCTGATCAGATCACATTCTCTTCATGTCTGTCTGTGTTTGCCGTAATCTTCTGCGTTCAGCGGCAGATTAAGACGTACAGCAGATGTACGTGTGTGTATACAAGTTCAGCGTTTCCCTCATAAATCCTTTGCTCATTTGCAAGTTCAGCAAGAGTATGCATATATTCATAGTTACTATTTAAACTATATTTTAAACTGTATTTCATATATAAGAATAATATTTTATTCTGTCACATTTATGCATGTTGCATATGAGCGATAAACACAAGTTCACAGAGGCTGCAATATGATGCTCAATAACAGAGATGTCTGACCACGGAATATAGGGCGGGGCATGTGATATGTTAGGGGGAGGGGCTTAATGATTGACAGCTCATGATGTGGCCGGCTCCAAGTCAGTTCTTAGCGCTGATGACCATCTGTACACAGCTGATGACCTCCTTTCGCCTCGTGGCAAACGTCCACCGAGTGTGTGGAAATCTGCTTAGTTTCCTCTCTGTGTGTTTTTACTGTGATTTTGCCCTTATTAAAATGATTCTGATCACTTAGTAAAGTAACCGCACACCTCTATATATAAAAAACATATATATACATATATATATAGTTCAATTTTAGTTTTTGTTATTTTAACTCGCGTTAACATCAAGTTTTTATTATTTTATTTCAGTTATATTTAACACATATATTCAAGTAAAGAAAACATTTTTTGTGGTTAACTATAATAACCCTGCTGTGAGCACTAGTGATGCATGACTCAGAAAACAGCACTAATAGGGGCTCATCTAAAATGTGCACTACTGAGACACTGAGATGAAGAATTAGGCGACTGATAACATGCATAAGAGCAACACTCATTTCTCTTTCTGTCATGTATACCTATACATCACTCCCATCTTTTCCTATTACACAGCTCATATCACACACACACACACACACACACACACTGGCTGCGGGGCTCGTCTTGATTCATCTCAGCTGAAGTGCTGCCTGTTCATTTGTGTGTAAGAAGCCCAGAGTCCATGAGAGCATCATTTACTGGTGCTCAAAACACTGTCAACTGTGTGTGTGTGTGTGATGTTACAGCGGCCTCTCGAAGGTCTCTGAAACTCCCATGATCACACACACACACACAGGTTCCTTTGAATGTGGCGGATCACAGGAGCTTCTAACAAAGATCAAAGTCCTTTAAAAATGCTTTATACTCTCTTTCTCTGTGTGTGTGTGTGTGTGTGTGTGTGTGTTGAATATAACACGAGCAGCTCTTCTTCTACACGAGTGTTTGATGGACATGATAACGTCCAGAGAGTGACTAAAGCTGTGCTCAGAGTGCTGCATGTTTTAACTTTTTCAATAATTGATGATTTAGAAAAGAAAAATGCATCCTCAATCAGTCTTAATTATACCTGTCAGCACTCGCTTTTTAACATCAGACAACAAAGTTTTCTTTATTTCTGGTCATATTGTGAAAGATTCACCAGTGCACATTATTCTAAAGAATATTAATGTTTGTATTCTGTAATAACTTGCTCCGCCCAGGGTTATTTTTTTGTTAACTAAAAATAAAACCATAAAAAAAAATAATAATAATTATTTGAAATAAAATAAACTGAAATATAGACTGAAATATATATATATATATATATATATTAAAATATGTCAATAATTTTGTGTTTAATGCAGAAAATTTCCTCTTTTTTTCTTCCTCTCTGCAATTTTCTGCATTTAATTAATCTGGAACATACTACGGAAGAGGATAAGGGCCAAGCAATAAAAAATAAAAAAAAATATAAAAAAATAAAACAATCTCGAGATTTAAGTTGTTAAATTTCAAGAAAAAGGTCCAGATAAAATGTTGAGAATAAACTTGTTAAATTACGAGAAAAAAGTTGAGATAAAATGTTGAGAATAAACTCATTAAGTTACGAGAAGAAACTCGTTAAATTTCAAGAAAAAGGATGAGATAAAATGTTGAGAAGAAACTCGTCAAATTACGAGAAAAAAGTCGTTAAATTTCGAGAAAAAATTTGAGATAAAATGTTGAGAATAAAGTCGTTAAATTACAAGAAAAAAGTCGAGATAAATTACGAGAATAAACTCATTAAATTAACGAATATATTCTCAACATTTTCTCTCGAAATTTAACAACATTTTTCCCATAATTTAACGAATTTGTTCTCGTAATTTAACAACTTTTTTCTCATGATTTAATGACTTTATTCTCAACATTTTATATCAAATTTAACAACTTTAATCTCAAGATGTTTTTATTTTTTTATTATTGCTTGGCCCTAATCCTCTTCCGTAACATACAGACTGCATTCAAACTTTGTTTTACCCTTGGGTCTTCTTCAAAAATTACATATTTAAATTAAAGTTCAAATTACAGATTAAAATCTTCCAGTGATTTGCATTGTTAAAATATTCAGCTTCAAAATCGAACTACTTCCACTGAGAGTGATGATGTCGGTTTAATATTTGCATACTGATTTGTGATTGGTCACTGTCTTCAGCCTGCTCACTTGGTGCTTAAAAGACCAGCAATATTCAGAAAATATTATTGATCTAACTGAATAATGACACTTCTGTAGAGCTTCTTTACAGCTGATGATGAATTCTGCAGCATTAACTGCAAATTATTTTACTGTTTAATACTGTAAAGCTGCTTTGAAACAATCTGTTATTTAGTTGTATAAGTTGTCTTGACTTGGTCTTTCTTGCATTTATTTGATAAGTGCACACATGAAAACTGAGTGAAAACCTGACGTCATTAATATCTTGTTATTTGTGTGTGTGTTTGTTGACAGGTGATCATCTATCAGGGAGGGCAGGTCTTCAGTTTAGCCAATCACATGAACGGGCGTGTGGGTTTCGTGGCCACTATGCCCAGCACAAGTGCCTCAATCTTCATCAATAACACACAGCTGTCTGACACGGGGACGTACCAGTGCCTGGTCAATAACCTCCCTGACCGCGGGGGGCGCAATATAGGAGTCATCGGCCTCACTGTGCTGGGTGAGTCCCGTAGAGGGTGAACAAGCACATGATACTCTTAGGCCGTGTCCCAAATGGCACCCTAAACACTCGCGGTCTTCCTATGAGTCTGAGACGTAATGCCGCTTCGACTGTCGGGAAGATGTCTGCTGCGGAGCTCGCTTCAGTGTGGCTCGGCACAAGTGCGCATCGAGGGCGCATATCTACCTAAAACTGACAAACGTGACTTACAGTGGCTGCCGTGTGTGTGTCCGTTAAGACCACAAGACCAAAAGTGCTATGAAGTGTGCCATTTGGGACAGGGCTTTAGTCTGTCTGCTGTTCATGTGTGTGTATGACGCATGCTTGAACCTTCTACATTTGCATGATGTGTAGTATGCAGCAAAGCACACTGCGTGGATCACTGCATCCCACAATGCAATGTGCTGAACTTGACCTACAGTGCAATGAATGAACCGGAGAGCATTTTCAACCACACTTACAATATCTCTTTTTTTACTTGATTTATCATGCAAAATTTGATTGAATAAGCTACGTGCGAAACATTGTTATTTTAGTATTATTTATATACTATTATAGTTTTTATTTATATTTTGAATTTGCATTTATTTTTATATTTTATATCAGCTTTAATTTTAGTTTAATTTTTAGTAATTTTGTATTGTGCTTTTAGTTTTTTTTATTATGGGTTTATATTATATATATATATATATATATATATATTACTATTTAGGTTTAATTTATTTTAATTTATTTTTTTCTAGTTATTAATTTCAATGATTTAACTTAAAATTATTTTACTTAGTTGCCAAAGCAAAATTTCTCCTTTTCATTAAGATAGTCATCAAATATTTTGTTTTATTTAAGCTTTAAAGCTTGATTTAAATTAACTAAAATGTTTTAATATTTTTAGTTTATTTGACGATAATAAAAAGTATGCATGAATTGTCATGTGCCCACAATTTTAATACCTCTTTCTTAACTTGTTTTATATATATATATATATATTACACAAAATTGGATTAAATAAGCCATGAAACAGTGTTATTTTAGTATTATTTATATACTATTATAGTTTTTAATTTGTTTTTGAATTAACATTTTTTTATACATTTTATATCTGTTTTAATTTTAATTTTAGTTAAATTTTTTGTAATTTTGAATTAAGTTTTTTATTATTATATATATATATATATTTATTTATTTATTACTGAAATATTAATTATAAATATTACTATTTAGGTTGAATTTATTTTTTATTCACATTTATTTTTTTTATTATTATTATTTCTAGTTATTAATTTGAGTGATTTAACGTAAACTTGTTTTAGTTATTTCCCAAAGCAAAATTTCTCATTTTCATTAAGTTTATGTTGAGTTATCCAATATTTTTTTTATTGTTTAAGCTTCATTTAAATTAACTAAAATGTTTTAATAGTTTTAGTTTGGGTCAGTGATTATAACCTTTGTCTGAAACTGCATGCATGAAAAGTATGTGACCTACGACGGCAGTTGCATCACTTCCATGCCATTCACAACTCCTCTCCCATTGCCTTATGGGATAGAAGAGTGTTGGACACATCTGGATATTTCTCATGTACTGTTTCATTAAAGCTAAAGATATACTCTTCACACGGACTGAACAGTTTGTGCATAGTTTTGTTGCATGTTATGTTGCATAATGTGTACTGTTTCACATACTATTTTTTGTACACTAACCTGACGTTACACACTATGAATATTGTTGGTTTTGTGACGAACTGCTTAAAGCATCTACCAAATGTATAAATGCAGATGTAAACAGTAATTTCAAACAGACATTTTCTCACAGGTCAGTGGGCATTAAGATGGCCAAAAATCCGTCCACTTAGACAGCTTATGCAAAGCACACAAGTATATGAGCGTCAAGGTTTGAAATTAATGGTTTGGGGCAAAAAATGGCACCAAAATTCAATATAATGGCGCAAAAAATGTCCCTATACTAAACTAAATCTACCACTGCTGTCGCAATTAAAGTGAAATGTGAAAATGAATGAATCAAAATCAAGCCCCGCCCTACATTTGTTCTTGTTTGCGAATAATTTCATCACAAATAGGGATGAAAAAACTAGCACAGCTTCCGTTTCATGCCGCCTGCATTGATTTGATCTTTATTTCTCTCTCTGCAGTTCCTCCGTCCATCCCGTCCTGTCGTATTCAGGGTTCTCTGGACGTGGGCAGTGATGTGATGCTGTTGTGCGGTTCGGACGAGGGCATCCCCACGCCCACCTACGCCTGGGAAAAGCTGGAGTCGGTGCCCAAACTGCCCCACAATGCCATGCAAGGTACTAAACCCCTGCCCGTGGGGATTCCGTTTTGCCCCACATTCTCCGGTAAATCCGCAGCTCTTGACTCATGGTGTGGCGTGACCTCTGCCCGCCCCGGTCACCTGTGTGTGTGTGTGTGTTTGAGTCCGGTGAGGTGACTTGACCCGCTCTCTCCGAACGATGTGACGGCTTTAGAATACGGCTACAGAATCACCACAGACCGTGATTTATTACCGTCAAAATCATTAATTCACTCTATTTACTTTCATAATACATGTTTCTGGCCCTGTGGAGTTGGTTCCCTGTTCTGTTCAATACTCAAATTCTCCATAAATCATTTCTATAATCGTTCTGCCATGTAAACATCATTTAAAAAGGTCATATGGTGAAAACAAGAGTTTGATGCGACATATAACATTTAAAACACCTCCACATTCACCCACAAGTGTTATTTTACATATATATATATATATATATATATATATATATATATATATATATAATTTTTTCAGTTAATAGTTTTATAACAATAACAACACTGTCAAGCAGAACATTTACTGAACGATTCACTGAGGAATCATTAATTGATTCACTGATTCATTGACTCAAAAGGGTGATTTGCTCTATAGAAGGTCAATATTTATCTGATGAAATATTTCACCGCAGAACATCCTTAATAAATTATATATTTCCCAGACAGGCCTTAAAAACCCCCTGATATTTTTTTGTTTGTCAAGAACAACAACGGTCAAGTTCTTCTCGCCAGACCTAATGAATCATTTCTACAGGATCTGGTTAGTTCACACAACACAAAGTTTAAGCACAAACTAACTCTTGAACTGCTATTTCAGATGTCTGTGGATTTTAACGGTACAGTAGCCTTATTCTAAAGATGGCTGTTATATTTTTATGCTTAATAAATCAATCTGCTTTGGCCTCAAAAAGCTTTCACAGCTGTGAGAGACATTTTTCCTTTCTCAAACAGGAGCAGAGATTCAGTCGTGGTGCAAAACTGCGATTGTACCGCCATCTGGAGGCGATTCGTTTTACTGCAGATTAAGCTGCACTGTTCTAGAACAATGACTTTTCTTGTTTTCATGGCATTTGTTTCATTATTATGTAAATATAGAGTCTGTGTAATGTTATTGAGAACATGTAAGGTCATATAAACGCTTAAACTTTTAGTTTTTTTTTTTTCATTGAAACAGTTTGAGCAAAACCAGATCAACTCAATATGTTAATGTTTTGACATCAGGAGCAGAGAAGAACTTATGTGCATTGTCAGTTTATTGATTTGCATATAAACACAATATAAACCATGTGTTTCTATAATTATTTTTGTTTTATTGTGTCACATGTATCAGTCAGATGTTTGCAGTACTTCAGTGTTGTGTCTGGATTTGTGTTCCTTAGATCAGAAATTATTCATTTTATTTCAGCTTTATTTCGAAATAGATTTTTAATAGTTTTAGTTAACAATAACGACACTGTCAGCCAGAACATTTACTGAACGATTCACTGTGAACTGTGATTCATTGATTCAGTGATTCAGTGATTCAAAAGTGCGATTCACTTTATGGACGGTCAATATTTCCATGACTTCCCAGCTAACAGGGAATGTTCCCAGAATGTTCTTTCAAGGTTCTCTCAAAGTTAGCACAAAAATAACGTTTCATAACTTAATGTGAACGTTAGAAAAACATATTTTTGTTAGTTGGCTTTAACATTTCCAAGTTTGTCAAGAAGAACAATAGTCAGGTTCTTCTCCACCAGACCTAATAACTCATTTCTATAGGGACTGTTCAGTCAGAAGTTTTCAGTAACTCAGTGCTGCGTCTTGATTTGTGCTCTTCAGATCAGATGCAGGGTACGGTCACGCTGAGAAACATCAGCACCAGCACATCTGGACTGTATCAGTGTTCGGCGTCGAACGCCATCGGAAAGAGCACCTGCGTCCTCAACCTGCAGGTCGTGGCACGTAAGTCTGCACATTCACCCTCATACAGTAGTTCTGCAGATCATTAAACACACACTGGAGATCTCACAGTCGTCTCTGTCTCTGCCGTGTGACAGCGCAGCCTCAGAACGTGGGCCTGATCGCAGGAACCATCGTCACTGGTATTCTAGCGCTGGTCATCTGCTCTTTACTGGTGCTGGTCACGCTCTTCTACTGGAGAAACAAGAACAAGTACGAGGAGGAGGAAATTCCCAATGAGATCAGGTGACTCTTCAGACTTCAGAATCAAATCAAGCTTGTTTGTGTGCTGATTTATATATCTATAGTTAATCTAACACTACCAAAACATGAAACAACATTTAAAGTTAAAGTCATATGATGAAAAAAAAACAAACTGTTTCTTGCTCTTTTATAATAATAAAAGTGATGTGACATACTGTAACATTTACAACTGAAAGAATTATTATTGTAATATTATTTATATATTGTAGTATTTATTATAATTTTTAAATTACTTTTATATTTTTTATTTTTATGTTTTGTTTTGTATTATTCATAATTAGTTTTCATTTATTTTTATTTCAGTTTTTAATTGAGTCATTTTAGTACTTCAACTTCTATTGAGCCTCGCACATGACATGCAGGAAAAAAATAGTAAGCTAAATCATGTGCAGATTTACTAATTTGTTCCCTCCATTTCCTAAATCATGCTCATGATTTATAAGTCGAGGGAACGAAATAGTAAATCAAACGCACGATTGAGCAAATCGAGGGAACGAAATAGTAAATCAAACGTACGATTGAGCAAATCGAGGGAACGAAATAGTAAATCACACGCACGATTGAGCAAATCGAGGGAACGAAATAGTAAATCAAACGCACGATTGAGCAAATCGAGGGAACGAAATAGTAAATCACACGCACGATTGAGCAAATCGAGGGAACGAAATAGTAAATCACACGTACGATTGAGCAAATCGAGGGAACGAAATAGTAAATCACACGCACGATTGAGCAAATCGAGGGAACGAAATAGTAAATCACGCGCACGATTGAGCAAATCGAGGGAACGAAATAGTAAATCACGCGCACGATTGAACAAATCGAGGGAACGAAATAGTAAATCACGCGCACGATTGAACAAATCGAGGGAACGAAATAGTAAATCACACGCACGATTGAGCAAATCGAGGGAACGAAATAGTAAATCACACGCACGATTGAGCAAATCGAGGGTACGAAATAGTAAATCACACACACGATTGAACAAATCGAGGGAACGAAATAGTAAATCAAACTCACGATTGAGCAAATCGAGGGAACGAAATAGTAAATCACACGCACGATTGAACAAATCGAGGGAACGAAATAGTAAATCACGCGCACGATTGAACAAATCGAGGGAACGAAATAGTAAATCACGCGCACGATTGAACAAATCGAGGGAACGAAATAGTAAATCACACGCACGATTGAACAAATCGAGGGAACGAAATAGTAAATCACGCGCACGATTGAACAAATCGAGGGAACGAAATAGTAAATCACGCGCACGATTGAGCAAATCGAGGGAACGAAATAGTAAATCACGCGCACGATTGAACAAATCGAGGGAACGAAATAGTAAATCACGCGCACGATTGAGCAAATCGAGGGAACGAAATAGTAAATCAAACGCACGATTGAACAAATCGAGGGAACGAAATAGTAAATCACACGCACGATTGAACAAATCGAGGGAACGAAATAGTAAATCACGCGCACGATTGAGCAAATCGAGGGAACGAAATAGTAAATCACACGCACGATTGAGCAAATCGAGGGAACGAAATAGTAAATCACACGCACGATTGAACAAATCGAGGGAACGAAATAGTAAATCACGCGCACAATTGAGCAAATCGAGGGAACGAAATATTAAATCACGCGCACGATTGAGCAAATCGAGGGAACGAAATAGTAAAGACTTTTTAACGAAGACTTTTGAAATTAATAGAAAAAATATGCCACTTAAAATGTGGGCAGGCACTGTTGCATTCTTTCTCATATCTGATTCTTTGCTGAATTGATTTCCTTACACAGGGAGGACGATCTTCCTCCAAAGAGATCTTCATCAGTCAAAGCGTTCCAGGCCGACGCCTCATCCTCAGAGAATGACACGCTGACATCCACCAACACCTACAACAGCCGCTACTGGCACAATCCCAAACCCAACTACGACACCAACTCCTACACGCGCTACAACGGCGACACGCGGCAGACCTTCACCGGCGGCTCTAACACCGCGGGAAACGCACCGTCGCGGCCCGCCTACACCAACGGCAGCCATACCCTGCCTCCGCCCAAGACTCTGGTGGTCACCACCAACTCCGCCCCCTCACCGCCTGTCATGACCCGCAGCAACGGCTCGCTGAGCCTGCGCCCGACTGTCACGACGACACCGGCGGTGACACACGGACAACAACACACGCACTCGTACGCCGTCAGCCAAGCCACGCTAGAGCGCATGGGCGCCGTCCCGGTCATGGTGCCAGCGCAGAGCAGAGCCGGGTCACTCGTCTGACGGAAACATGCGCATGGACGAAATAAAAACTGTTTTATAACCGAGTTCAGCTGATGCCAACTAAAACTGCTCCGTTAACATCCCCCACGCCCTTGTTTTTGATATTGCCTGGTTGCTTGTTAGTTGGTTTGTTCCTTTTTTTTAAGTCGTGATGATAAACTGGCTTCGCTGCAGGCAGAAAAAGGGCCCTTGAGCAACAAATACACTCAAAATCACGTGATCTACTGTATTTCTCAAACCCAAGAGAAAATATCTGAATGTGCATGATGCTTAGTTTGATTAGATCAATACGGCTGTTTTGTACTACAATTTTATTGCTTTTTAACACTGGAATCACAAAGGAATATATGGAAGCTTGTTTCCGCCATGGAGTAAAAAAATTATAATCCCGACTTTTTTCTCACAATTGCAAGTTTATGCCTCACAATTTAGATTTTGTTTCTCACAACAGGTTTTGCTGCATCCACGCCATGTCATAATTACTGTTACGAGATAACAACATGTACTCTGTGTTTCTATAGCAACATTATTAAAAAGAATCTGCAGCGGTCAGGTGGTACAGTAGTCATGTGGTACAAGTCGGAGCTCAGAAAATTCTGAGTTTACAAGCATTTAATTGCATCTCGCAATTCTGACTTTTTTTTCGAAATTTTGAGTCTGAATCTCACAATTTTGAGATTTTTTTGGGAATTCTGAGTTTGCATCTTGCAATTCTGACCTTTTTCTCAGAATTCTGAGTTTGCATCTCACAATTCTGAGATTTTTTTTGGAATTCTGAGTTTGCATCTCGCAATTCTGACTTTTTTTTCGAAATTTTGAGTTTGCATCTCGCAATTCTGAGATTTGTTATGGAATTCTGAGTTTGCATCTCACAATAGACACTTTTCACATTTCCGGGTTTCTCAGAAGCGGAAGTTGTCATAGTTGGGTAAAATTCTACAGCGGTGAATGAGAGAATACATAAAATATATTTTTTGTGTTTCCATTTGCTCAAATAGCAAAAGAAAAACTCCACAATAGTGTTTTCACAACTTTCAAAAAGAGGTAAAAAATAATGAGCGATTGAAGAAGAGTCAGTCAGAAGAGAGAAATATGTCATTTTTACTGTCACTCCCATGCTGCTGTATTAGAAACACCCTCACAGCAGTGGTAACTAAGTTTTTGTAATTTGATGCAAAGATAATATAAGTATAGTGTTATAAATTTGCAGGATTTACGATATTGATGACCATTAAAACGCGCCATCACAGTCTGTGAAAAGGGTCTATTCTGACTTTTTACTCGGAATTCTGATTTTACGATTCGCAATTCGGATTTTTTTTTTTTCGGAATTCTGAGTTTGCGTCTCACAATTCTGATTTATTCTCGGAATTCTTACTCTTTACATCTAGCAATTCTAACGTTTTCTCAGAATTATGAGTTTGCCAAGTTATAAACTTGTAATTATTCCAAAACAATGAAATTGCAAAATGTAAACTCAAAAATGCGAGATGTTAACTCTTTTCTCTGAATTCTGAGTTTACATCTCGCGATTGCTTCCATGATGAAATAATACATTAAAAAAGGTAATTCCTTTTTATCTCACAATTCTGATGTTTTTTTTTTTTTCAGAGAATTGTTTGTGTTGCAATTCTTTAAAAAAGTCAGAATTGTGAGATATAAACTCAGAATTGCGAGAAATTTTCTTTCTTTTCCCCATAGCAGAAATAAGCTTCCATAGAAATGTGAGGATGAACCATTTTCTCCAATCAGATCCGCCCTCAGTACCAGAGGTTTGACAGTATTACTGCTGCAGGACAGACGAGTTGTGTGTTGTCCTCATGTGCGTTTGGTTTCGTTTGAAAGAAAAGTCTTATATTGATCTGTCTTAACAATCCTAATCCGACACTACTGACTAGAGCCATAGTCTACCTCTAAAACACTACAGATAGAGTCTAATCAATAGTGTAGGTCTCATCATGACGTACTAAATCAAAACTACAGGAAATCCACTTCAATTGGGTGCTGCTTTCAAACGGGTAGATGCATATTGTCCTGTGTGTTATGAAGGACTACTGAGATGATATTAACACATTCACTGTTTATTTTGTTCATTTGTTGCTTTGTCTGGTTGTTTTTTTAAATACTGTAAATAATGTAACTACTTGTAGAATAGAATGTGAATTAAAACATTCTTTTGCCCAAATCTCACTTGTGATTCTTTTTAAATCATCTTTGTCTTTTTCAGTTTGATCAGATTAATCTCATCAAGTTCGAGGAATTGACAAAATGCATGATCTTGATAAAGCACCTCTGTTTACAATACACATTTTCATCATGATCTGGTGTCATTTTTATTCATTATTGTTCTTTTTATTGCACATATTGTCAGTACAAGTGTTTATACTGACTTAATAGTGTGGAATCAGAGTTTGTTTGTGTGCATATGTGTGTAAACACCATCTGTCTAAAGGTCGATGTTGTACAAATAGTGATTTTTTTACAGAGTGTTTTAAAACGGTTTGCTGCTGTTTGTCATTATAACATTTTCTTTAGAGTTTACGTTAAAAAAAAAAAAAAAAACGTCTTCAGAAACATTAAAATCCTCCGGATTGACATAAATCAGGTGAAAAAACTCAACAAGGTGAGTAAATACTCATGATCGGCTCTGAATACTGAAACAAATAGAGAAAAATACAGATTTGTGGTTGAATGTATGGTTTAAAGATGGAGAGATTTGTGGTGTTTTAATGGATTATGTTCACAAAAAGGTTTATTGTAGACAAAAATTACGACTTGACCTAATTATTAAAATAATACCTGTACGTTTACTTTAAGCTACTGTTCAAAAGTCAGTCTTCAAACACGTTAAATTTATCTTTTACACCGGTAAATTGTGAAATTAACAAACCTAGTTAGTCTTGTTTTTCATGAATCAAACAGGTTGATTTACATCAAATCTGCTGCGGTTTCTTGATGTCTGAATCCATGAGCTGGATGATTATTCTTCTTTTAATACATCTGACCTCAGCGCTCCAGTCACCAGGTTTGCTAACGTTCCCGTTAAGTTATGAAACTATTATTTCTGAATGTTCTCAGAATGTTAAGTTGAATACTTGGTTAAGTCAACTAAAAGATTTAAATACACTGAACTGAAAAAGTTTACATTACTAGGCAATTATTTCTCAAACATTTTTTACTCAAATTTGTAAGCTGTTAATACAAAGACGTACAAAAGAGTGTTGGGACTACAATGGACCATTATTAAACTGCAAATACTGGTCAAATATGTTGTATAAACCATAAAAGTACCATAATATGTTTTTATGAAACATGCTAAATTAGAAAAACTTGTTTTTCCGAAAAGCAATGCTACAGCCAGTAGTTATTCTACTTTGAGATGTGTGTTCTCAATGTGTGATCCCGCCCACTGCCAATTTACCCAATAGCATTTCGACACCCCGGGTTGCCATTTGGAGGGGGAAAAAAACAGTATTGCAGTCATGGAAGCCAGCAAACGAACTGGGTCAGAAATCGCATATTCTACCTGAACTAAATCTAAAAAGCCTAAACGTATACTTTAGCCGATCAACTTACAGTTTAAAGGGTTAGTTCGCCCAAAAATGAAAATAATGTCATTAATCACTCACCCTCATGCCGTTCCACACCTGTAAGACCTTCGTTCACCTTCAGAACACAAATTAAGATATTTTTGTTGAAATCCAATGGCTCAGTGAGGCCTCCATAGCCAGCAATGACATTTATAACGATATAACAAAATAACGACTTATATAGTGATGGCCGATTTCAAAACACTGCTTCAGGAAGCTTCGGAGCACAAATGAATCAGTGTATCGAATCATGATTCGGAGCGCCAAAGTCACATGATTTCAGCAGTTTGAATCAGAGTTTCGATCCGAATCATGATTCGATACACTGATTCATAACGCTCCAAAGCTTCCTGAAGCAGTGTTTTGAAATCGTCCATCACTAAATAAGTCGTTATTTCGTTTTTTTTGCCGCACTCTCGTGGCTTTATAATATTAATATTGAACCACTGTACTCACATGACCTGATTTAAATATGTTTTTAGTACATTGATGGATCTTGAGAGAGGAAATGTCATTGCTGGATATGCAGTCCTCACTGAGCCATCGGATTTTATCAAAAATATGTCTTACGGGACATGAGAGTGAATAATAAATTACAGAATTTTCATTTTTGGGTGAACTAACCCTTTAAGGCTGGATTTACCTCATATTGTGACAGGCAAAAAAATTTTTTGCTCCTCAAATACATAAAACATTAGCTTTTATATATAGTGTTTCTTGAGTAAAGAAAATGATGTACTTACTCAAAGAACAAGTTCTTTATTTACCATTGCATTGCAAACAAGCGGTGACGTTCCAAACTACGTGCAACACTTCATTCGGGATAGAGGCGGGGTGGAATTATGAGGTTTGACTGACAGTTTGAGGATCCAATGAAGATGCAAGGTTTAGTCACAGGCTCTTTTTAATACTTTTCATTGGTTAAATATTTTCAAAAACCCACAGATGGACATAAAGGGTGACCAATAGTAATGACTTATGAGGAAAACATGACGAAATGGAGGTTTCTGCCCGATATTTTACATTTTGTTCATTTAGATAATAATAGTCTTAAAGAGTTTCAGCATTAGAGTGAAATAATAATAATATTTCCCACGTGCCTATAAATCTGGCCCTGTTCGTCGCTTTGAGGGAACTTTGCCAGAACATTAGCGGACATTCTCACCTTTTGCTGTTAAACCTGCCGTGTGGCGTTCAGTGTTTCTCGACAGGCGTGATGCCGTGCGTCTGCTCAGGACTCGAAGGGCGAACGTCTTCCTGGAGGAGATGAAACCAGGGAATCTGGAGCGGGAGTGTTATGAGGAGCTGTGCTCTCTGGAGGAGGCGGCCGAGATCTTCCAGAGCAGAGAGAAGACGGTACAGTCATGTGATCTAGTCGTGTTTACACACACTATGCTGATGATTATACTTCTCACAATCGCCCCTTTGACATTTCTAAATCTGTTTACTCTTTGTGCTTCCATAAAATAATCCAGATTACAGAGAGGACACGTTATGATTCTTCAGTAGTTTTTTTTGTTCATTACAGATCACATTTTGTTTGGTTCATCTTTTTATAGCCATCATGAAATGGAGGTTGTGTCATATATCCGAGTGAAACTGCTTCAGGAACAAGAACAAACGTAGGGCGGGGCTTGATTTTGTCTGTGGGGAATTGATCAATATTATCTGTGATTTGCTACTGGTGGATCTCACATGAATCCATAATCACTGCATAAGAAAACAAGAAAACAGTTTTGATTTCATGGTGGCTTATAGAGTTCTGTATAGGGTTCTTTGGTGTTAAAATAATAAATAAATAAAGTTCTTGATGTTTCATTAAGTCCTTCAGATCAATGTTTTGGTTTCTGAGTTCTTTAAAGCACAAGAACATCCAGATGGATTTCATAAGGACTAGAATAAACAGTTATTTTTCACTTCTTCTTCTTCTTCTTCTTCTATGACATCACACTGCAAAAACATCTTTAGTTCTAAATGGAACTTTTATTTTTAAGAGTGCAATGACATCATTCTTGTGTTCTTTTAGATGGAGTTCTGGTACAAATATCAGAGTAAGTGTTGTGCTGCCATGTTGGAGTTTTTTGGTGTGTTTCTGAATAAACTGTGAAACATCATCCTGGCAGATCTTGATGGAGTGAAATGTGTTGTTTAGATCGGAACCTGTGTCGCTTTAACCCGTGTCTGAATGGAGGAATCTGCAGTGAGAACCGCGGCGTTCACGAGTGTCTCTGTCCTCCACAGTACAGCGGCCGGAACTGTGAAACAGGTTCACTGCATGCTGCGCTTGTCTTATTCCAGTATACATTCTGCATAGTTCAAAAATAGTGATATGCAGAGAGGGTGATCATATTTCCTCCTCACAAATGAAACTGACCAGACTGTGTTTGTGTGTGTTCAGAGGTGTTTGACTGTAAATATAAGAACGGAGGGTGTCTGCACTACTGCAGCATTTCAGAGCAGACGGCAGGTGTCGTATGCAGCTGCGCAGACGGGTACCAGCTGGATGAAGATGGACGGAGCTGCAATCCATCAGGTACAAACACACAAACCTGTGTGACAAATGATATCAGCTGAAATGCTTACATGATAATGGTATTTTTGGCCTTGCCATATAAAGTTAAACATTATATAAATCATTGGTGAGTTACATTTTACAATGAATCTCACAAAACAACATGTCCTCGTCACATTTCACCTGAAAATCGAAGAAATTTATTATTTGGGCAAAATATGCAAATAGGTAACTCCAACTAGGTAAAATCATGTTATTTCAGGTGTGTAGAGCCCAAAAAAAAAAGTCCACGCAGAGAAAGGGATTGCTAACCACACAGTCTTCACAATTCACTTGCACTTTTTTGCACTATGTGGATTATAAAAGATAGACCTTCTCTATTCTGGATCTAATTATGTTTATGAAATTCTGGTTTTATCATTCCCTTTGTTTGCATTGACTTTTTTTTTGGCTTGACGCCCTTAAAGCAACATGATTTTCACCTAGTTAGCAACAATTTCTTCTAGTTTACTTGGCATTAAGAAAATAAAAACACTTTAGATCCATTGAGAATATTTGCATTTTAACATTAATTTCATTATAATCATTTGACATTTAGTATTATAGTTTATTTTTTTATGTTTCATGATATATGATTACTTTGAATAAATTTAAACAGTGTATATACAGTATCTCACAGAAGTGAGTACACATTTTTGTAAATATTTTATCATATCATATCATGTGAAGAAATAACACTTTGCTACAATGTAAAGTAGTGAGTGTACAGCTTGTATAACAGTGTAAATTTGCTGTCCCCTCAAAATAACTCAACACACAGTCATTAATGTCTAAACCGCTGTCCGCAAAAGTGAGTACACCCCTAAGTGAAAATGTCCAAATTAGGCCCAATTAGTGTTACAAGGTCTCAGGTTTGAATGGGGAGCAGGTGTGTTAAATTTGGTGTTATCACTCTCTCTCTCTCATACTGGTCACTGGAAGTTCAACATGGCACCTCATGGCAAAGAACCCTCTGAGGATCTGAAAAAAAGAGTTGTTGCTGTACATAAAGATGGCGTAGTCTATAAGAAGATTGCCAAGACCCTGAAACTGAGCTTCAGCACGTTGGCCAAGACCATAGAGCGATTTAACAGGACAGGTACCACTCAGAACAGGCTTCGCCATGGTCGTCCAAAGAAGCTGAGTGCACGTGCTCAGTGTCATATCCAGAGGTTGTGTTTGGTAAATAGACATATGAGTGCTGCCAGCATTGCTGCAGAGGTTGAAGCCTGTCAGTGCTCAGACCATACGCCCCACACTGCATCAAATTAATCTGCATGGCTGTCATCCCAGAAGGAAGCCTCTTCTAAAGATGATGCACCAGAAAGCCCGCAAACAGTTTGCTGAAGACAAGCAGACTAAAGACATGGATTACTGGAATGATGTCCTGTGGTCTGTTGAGACCAAGATGAACTTATTTGGTTCAGATGGTGTGTGAAGAGTACAAACACAAGTGTGTCTTGCCTACAATCAAGCGTGGTGATGGGAGTGTCATGGTCTGGGGCTACATGAGTGCTGCCGGCACTGGGGAGCTACAGTTCATTGAGGGAACCATGAATGAGCAGAGCATGATCCCCTCCCTTCAGAGACTAGGCCGCAGGGCAGTATTCCAACATGATAATGACCCCAAACACACCTCCAAGACGACCACTGCCTTGCTAAAGAAGCTGAGGGTAAAGGTGATGGACTGGTCAAGCATGTCTCCAGACCTAAACCCTATTGAGCATCTGTGGGGCATCCTCAAACGGAAGGTGGAGGAGCGCAAAGTCTCTAACATCCACTAGCTCCGTGATGTCGTCATGGAGGAGTGGAAGAGGACTCCAGTGGGAACCTGTGAAGCTCTGGTGAACTCCATGCCCAAGAAGGTTAAGGCAGTGCTGGAAAATAATGGTGGCCACACAAAATATTGACTCTTTGGGCCCAATTTGGACATTTTCACTTAGGGGTGTACTTACTTTTGCAGCCAGCGGTTTAGACATTAATGGCTGTGTGTTGAGTTATTTTGAGGGGACAGCAAATTTCCACTGTTATAAAAGCTGTACACTCACTACTTTACATTGTAGCAAAGTGTCACTTCTTCAGTGTTGTCACATGAAAAGATATAATAAAATATTTAGAAAAATGTGAGGGGTGTACTCACTTCTGTGAGATACTGTAAATACCTGAACTAATCTAGATGTTTGTGTGCGTGTGTTAGTGCAGTACCCCTGTGGGAAACAGTGGAGTAGTGGGATCATGACTCGCTCGCTGGATGATATAAGCACCACAGACACCGATTCTGTAAACCACACCCACACCGTGACAGACTCCTCCCACTCATTACATCAGAACAGAAGTTCAATGAACAACTCGACTCACCTGCCAAACCAAACCGCAGTTCAACAAGGCAAACCTGGTTCACAGGACGAACTCGCCGACACAGGAAGTGACATCACAGGTGCAAATGAGGATACGCGCATCGTTGGAGGTCAGCTGCAGGGTCAGGGTGGGAGTCCGTGGCAGGTGGGCCAAATCTGATCTTTTATGTGAGCTTTATGCTTTACCTTGGGAGATTTGATCATTTAGGAAACAGTAACACTTTGAATTGAAAACGCTGCAGGTTCTTCTTCGTCGTGAGGATGAGCACGGGTTCTGCGGCGGTTCTCTGATCAATCAGCGTTGGGTGGTAACGGCAGCACACTGTCTCCAGCAAACACCAGACCATGTGACCATCGGTGAGTGTCGTCTGTCTTTTGTGACGCTTCACTTTTTTCCTGGTTGCTGTAACTGAGTGTTTCTAAGGCACATTTGTTATGGAAAGGAAAATTGAGAAAATATGATCAGGTGTTGATGTTTACATATTTATGATGACAAATCCTTATTTTTTACAGTTTATTGCACTTATAGGGCCAGATTAAAAAACTACTGTCGGGATATACTAAAGATAATTAGTGCTGAAAAGGCGTGGACTGATTTGTTTTTGGCTGACCTTATTGCATATGCATTTGTAGGAGTTTCCCTTTCAGACGCAACATTTATGGGAGGAGAGTATTTAAATGAATCACTCAACACGATTTACTAATGTTTGCGCTAGTCAATTTACTGGAATTTGCGCCATTTTTTAACGCCCCAAAAAACATGTTTTAAACTATTTTGTGATATGGCTTCATAGCACAGAGAGCACGTGGCAGAAGGGAGAAAATATTTTCCACATATTAATTTCTTTGGAATCCCAGAGGAAGACGTTATCCAAACATATGGTTTGCCAAGCCATGTTAGCCTATATATATATATATATATATATATATATACAGGTCAACATGGCTTGGCAAACGATATTAGGCCTATATATATGTACGTGTTTGTCAGATTATATGTAACAAGTTGCACCTGTGTCGATCCGCACCTGACGAGAGCAGCAGCTCTGCTTATTTGCGACCTAACGCTAATTTGCCCTGTTTAGTAAATCTGGCCCGTAGTGGCTAATAAATCGGAAGTCTTGCGCATTTACAGAAAACAACAAAAAATTTTGTTTTTGGTTGAAAATGCTGTTATGTAAATGGCTCCTAAATGATGCAGCAGTTCTTCCTTAAGATTATCAACAGTGATGTATAATCACAGACCTACTATAATCACACATCAAACATATAATCAGAAATCTGAAATCAGTTAATCATGATGATTACATCATCATCAACATATAGCCATCAACACCTGATCAGATTTTCTTTTTTTTTCCTCGCCATCACAAATGTGACACTAATCACCATAATGGTAACTTCAAACTATTATTTTCAAACAAAAAACATCAACATCTAAACTTCAGTTACTTCTCAATAAGAGCTTCTGTAGACGTATGACAGGAATAAAGTCAAACTGGTTAGTAATAAGTGAAGCTGGTAATGCCATTTCAGTGCTTCCCACACATAGACTTTACTTGGGCAGGCCGCCCATGTATAATAACGGCTGCCCAAGTATATTTGGAGACACAGTTTTGCTTTTATTATTTTTATCCTCTTATACTTTTATATCCGCGCAACATAATGAAACCATCCAGGATTGAATAACTAGTCGTTTCATACCTGCTCATTATGTGTGCATCAGAACTGTTTACTAACATTCCCACAGGCGCTGCATTTTGCAAAGTCACAAGGGGGCGCTGTTGCGCCTTCTACAAGCTCGTGCAACAGCTCTTCAAACTGCTTCAAAGTGATTCTCAATCAATGAAAAGCGCAGATTTATGCCAATCGATTGCTCATAAACTTAAGTTGATGAATTATTACAAAGTCTACTTCATGGCCTTTATATAAAATGTTTTAGACGATTGTAAGAATCTGAAGGATTAGCCTGCAATAGTATGGACATTTCAAAATTCCCGGTGTATTTCAGGCTTGTTTATAATTAAAAGTCACATGCTAAGTTTTTTCTTTTGGGCATTAATGGTATTTTGGTTACACAATACATTTTATTTAATTTGATTTCCATTTAATTCATAGTAAATTATTGTAGTCTCCCTCACAGGAAGAAAACACTAACATTATTTGACACATATATTATTAATTTTATAAATTTTACTATTCCCTGAGAGAGACACTATATGACAGCAAGGAGAACATAGGAAAAGGTGAACCATTTAAATGTTGCAATTTTGCATAATTTACAATGCATAATAATGCATAATATTAGTATGTAATTAAATGTAAGTCAGTTGTAGTTCTTGTGTTTCTGCTCATCTCTTCTGTTTTATTCTGTTCTTTTTGTTCCTCTTTACTTCAGTGATTGTGCTTGTTAACAGCAGGTGTTCATCACTAATGCACAATCATCACTTGATTAATAACAACTATCTCATTAACTCCAACACTGGATTTTGAAGGGATAGCTCAGCCAAAAATGAAAATTATCCCATGATTTACTTTTATGATGGATGGATGTAGGGCTGTCAAGCGATTAATCAAAATAAAATATGTATTGTATATGTATATTTATTTATATAATTTATATTATATATATAAATACAAATATTTTGTACATTACACATTTCTCTTAAATATATATAATATAATAATTACACACAGTACTCACACATCTATTAGGCAAACTCAAACTTTTATTTTGTATACGATTAATCGCGATTTATCATTTGACAGCCCTAGATGGATGCACTTTCCCCATTCACTCACATTATAAAGCTTGGAAGAGCCAGGATATTTTTAATATAACTCAGACTGTGTTCGTCTGAAAGAAGATAGTTATATACATAGGATGGATTGAAGGTGAGAAAATCATGGGACAATTTTCATTTTTGGGTGAACTAACCCTTTAATGTGGAGGTCTGGCCATCTCTGAGGTTAACAAATGAAACCTTTATTCTACCCTTTTCTTCATACCAAATGATTTTGTGCTGAACCCGGACATGAATTTGTGATATTCACACACACAGGAGACTATGATAAGATGCGTCCAGACAAAGACGAGCAGAAGATCAAAGTGGAGAAGGTCGTCCTTCACCCTCATTTCCACAAATACACCTTCGACAGTGACATCGCTCTGCTCTACCTGTCCGATCCCGTGACTCTGGGTCCGTTCGCCTCACCCGCCTGCCTGCCCGACGCCAACCTGGCCGAGCGGCTGCTGAAGCCCGGAGAGCAGGGCCTGGTGACGGGATGGGGCGCCACGCGCTTCCTGCAGCGCTCGTCGCGCTTCCTGAGGAAGGTGATGCTTCCGGTAGTGGATCAGATGAGCTGCATCAACTCCACGGAGCAGGTGATCACGGATAACATGTTCTGCGCTGGATATCTGATGGCGGAGATGGACGCGTGTACGGGCGATAGCGGAGGCCCCTTCATAGTCAACTACCGGGGCACGTGGTTCCTGGCCGGGGTCGTCAGCTGGGGCGAGAGATGTGCTGCCGAGGGCAAATACGGAGTTTATACAAGACTGGGAAACTATTTATCCTGGATACGCGAGGAGATGATGAAAGAGGAATCCAGAGCCAGCCAGAGCAGATCGACTGCTGAAGTACAGTGAACGTCTGAAGATTTTAGGCTAAGGTCCCATTATGCATTTGAGCTATACATTTATTTCAGTTTTATTAATCTTTGTTAATGTTAGTTAATAAAAAATACAGTTACATTGTAAAAAAAAAAATTGTAAAGTTGTAAATAAAGATTGTTGGAATATGTTTTACAAGAAAATATTATTTCAGTCTTTAATTAAATCAATACAATTACATTATGGTTTTAAAATATAACCTACATTGTAACCATTTTTGTCACGTTTGCCTTGTACTGTTAACACGGTGTAAATGCAAAGCAAATAAAGGGAAGATAAAGCCCAGGGAGAACTTCAGTAAAACTTAGAACATGGAAACTCTTTATTATGAAAGATACATCAGAACCAAACGCCATCATGTTCCCAGTTCAGTTCTCTGGGCTCTGAATACATTGCAAACGCGCAGCTACGCAGACTCACGCATAGCTACAGTACAGATACGCGGCTTCGTGGAGATCCGATTCTGCAGAACTACTGTAGAACCAAACGCCCAACTCTGGCAACATTTTACAGGAAAAAAACAGAAACAGAAAAGCTTGAGGAGCGTGTGGAGGGTCAGAGGGGCATGCGGTTCCCCTCCACGCTGATCTTCACCGCGTGTCCCGTCTTCGTTAGCCGCTTGATATCTGCGAAGCGTCGCATCTGTTTATCTACTCGTGACATGCCCTTCTTCATCGGACCCTAGAGGACAGACGAGCGAGAGAAGAGTCAAAAACACAAAGTATGTAAAATATCTTTTAAAATATCTTATTTTTTAAAATGAAAAAATAAAAAATAAAAGTGAAAACACACCAGTTAAAAATTAATGGAAAAAAAGAATAAATAGGAAACTATTACAAGCAAAAACAAGCCAATTAAAATATCCTAATATATATATTTTATATATATATATATATATATATATATATTAATATATTTATATAATTTTTTGTTTTTTTTTTTTTTTTTTAAATAAAAAAATAGGAAACTATTACAAGTGAAAACACACCAATTAAAAATGTCTTTTTTTTTTTTAAATAATATATATATATATATAGGAAATTACTACAAGCAAAACCAAGGCAGTTAAAAATATCTTAACATTTTTTTTTAATTAACGGGGAAAAAATAAATAGGAAACTATTACAAGTAAAAATAAGCCAATTAAAATATCCTAATATTTTTTTAAATAAAAATTAGTAAACTATTACAAGCGAAAGCATGCCAATTAAAAATATCTTAATATTTAATAAATAGGAAATTACTACAAGCAAAAACAAGACAATTAAAAATATCTTAATATTTTTAAATAAAAATAGGAAACTATTACAAGCAAAAAATATATATATTTTTTTAAATTAAAAAAAACGATTACAAGCAAAAACAAGACAATTAATAATATATTAATATAATTATATAAAAAATATAATATAAAACAATAAGTTAATAGTAAACTATTACAAATGAAAACATGCCAATTAAAAATATCCTAATATTTAATAAATAAATAATGAATAGGAAATTACTACAAGCAAAAACAAGACAATTTAAAATATCTTAAAAATATTTTAAGTTAAAAAAAGGAAACTATTACAAGCAAAAAAAATCTTAATTGTTTTTTAAATTAACAAAAATAAGCAAAAGCAAGACAATTAATAATATATTAAAAAAAAATTAAAATGTAAAAAAAAAAAAAAAAGTTAATAGGAAACTATTACAAGGGAAAACAAGTCAAATAATTTTTTTTTTTTTTAAATGGAAACTTTATAATCAAAAGCCAATTAATTATTTTTTTAAAGTAAAATAAACAGTCGCTTGACTTTTAAAAATACTAAAAAGCAAAATCAAGTCAATTAAAAATGTGCATTCAAAACAAGGTAAAACTCTACAACCACAAACAATTAAAAAACAAAAAAGAGAAACTACTGTAAGGAAAAAAGTCAATTAAAAGCATTGTTCAAAAATCAAATGAACTAAAAAATTCAAACGAAAAACCCTACTGCGATAATGTGGTGAATGTCACAGCTGTAATCATTTTAAACAGTGAACACATGCTGAACAACAAGCTTAGAGCGCTGAGGCTTAGTAGACTGGTCATGTGACTTTCACACAAACTCAAATGAAGTTGATCTGCTCTCGTAAAGGTTACTTTGTCCCTTGTTTGTGGTCATAAACATCTAAAATCACGGCTGGTGGGATTTGTTTCAGCAACTAAACATTAAGGACCTGTTTGAGGACTGCTTCAACTCTTGCTCATGGAGTCGAGGTGTTAGTTCTCTCTACTCCACCACACTGTATCCAGTGCAGCATGCAGCGCCATGCAGCCACTTACTGCCCCCTCAGGCAGGTCGCGGAACTACAGGGGCATACGGTTCCCCTCAATGCTGATTCTCACAGCACCCTGCGGGCGGCGCTGCTTCCTCTCCTCCGCAAAACGCCGCTTGTGCTTCTCCAGCAGGCTGATGCCTTTCCTAAAGCTCCTCTACCAATCACATAACAGTAAAAAACCTCCTCCGCCAATCAGATTACAGGGGGTGTACTTGATGAATTGAAAAATTCGACATATAATTTTAGTCAGATAATGAAACATCCTTTATCCTGATTCACACTTCCTGTGCAAACTCCTCCCACTCTTTATTTGAGCACTTGTCATTCGTTCATCTACACTTTAGCCCCGCCCACTCACCCGGTTTGAGTCTCCATCCACGTTCCATTTGGGCCGAACCACATAGTCCTTATTGGACGGCATGGGCACACGCGCCCTCGCACAGAACCCTGGGTCACCCGGCCGTAACGCCCTGAGAGAGAGAGAGAGAGAGAGATTAGCTCATGTCATTCCACTTTACCTGTGTCAAAAATTTACATAAAAAAAATAGAACACAGAAATTATAAATGTATTAGATTTAAATTATAATAAAATATAAAATAATTAATGAAATATTAAATTATAATAATTTATTAACAATAATAAAAACATAAGTTTAAAATGTATTATATAATTTGTGTAATATATTCTAATATTTCAAAATAATACAATATTAAATTATAATATATGAAAATATTAAATGAATTACATAAATAATATTTTGTAAAAAATATTTTTAAATTAGTAATATAAATACATTTGATTATGATAATTCAATAATATATTTTTAATTAGCAATAATAAATAATTGAATAATAATGAATAAATTATATAGTTTAAACTTGGAATAAATAATTTCAATATAATAAAATATTAAATTATAATATATGAAAATATTAAATTAATGAATTACACAAATAATATTTTGTAAATTAGTAATATAAATACATTAGTAATATAAATACATACATTCATTATGATAAATAATTCAATAATATATTTTTAATTAGCAATAATAAATAATTGAATAATGAATAAATTATATAGTTTAAACTTGGAATAAATCATTTCAATATAATAAAATATTAAATTATAATAATGTTCATTAATTGCCATTAATAAAAATATCAAATTAATGAATTACACAAATTATATATTTTCAAAAATATTTTTAAATTATAGTAATATCATAAATAAATTTCATTATCATAAATGATTCAATTATAGTACTTTTTATTAATTAGCATTAATAAAATGCCAAACAAATTATACAATACATTTTTAAATTATAATAATACATTTATCAATAATGAAATAATTAAATATAAAAATAATAGTTTAATATTTATTCATAATTAAATTAAAACAAACTGAGGTGTAGTTTTAAAAATGCAAAATAAATAAATAAATTGAGATTTCACACAAAAGATAAATGAAAATTTTGCATAAAAGAAAATATTTTAAGGACCAATAAATTTGTTTTGCAATGTGGCATTTTCATAAGATTAAACACACATATATAATGATATATTTAAATTGTAGCATATTTATACATTATGATAGTGATGGTAGTGTTTTAATGTTTAGTGTTTTTTTAATGCTGATTAAAAAAAATATATATATATCTAAAAATGTCATTTTCACCCAAAAAATAAAATAAATAGAACAAGACATTAAAATTAGCTTTATTATCTTTACACAAAATGCCTTGTTTTCATTTGACAGGTTTTGGAGTATAAAATATGGGCATGTTTTCGACAGTTAATGTGCAATAAACTTTATTAAACTACTTTAAAACCAAAATACAGAGAAATAAAAGAGCTGTGGACACGTACTTCTCCTCTCCCGTCAGCACCTTCTCCAGATCTCTGCGAGGAGTCTGTCCACCGGAACTGTGGGAGGAGAAACACACAGACTGAGACAGAGCAAACCAGTCATGTGACGCGCTCAGGCAAACATGCCTTCAGCGTTTGCTTTAGTGTGTGTTAGGGTTCGGCTGACAGCCCAGTTGCATCACATTCGCCTGAATACAAAAACCTCAGTAAACACACACACACACACTCACATGCCTTCAGTGTTTAAAGAGCTCAAGATGAGAGGAAATGAAAATGGGGTGACAGAATGCTAGTTATTGTTAATATTGGATTCAAAAACAGTGCACATGTGTCTCAGCCGAAGGAAATAATCTATTAGGCTTTAATATATCGGCCAAATTTTCTTATCGGGTCGATAACATTAAAAATGATTGTTCATCATCCGTTACCGATATGGTGGCCAATATATCGTGCATCCCTAACACACACACACACACACACACACACACACACACACACACAGTGAACCTGTGCGCAGGGGAAAAGACGTCCGGCTCCTCCGGCCTCTCAGACGTCTGAGGCTCACTTACACACCGCAGGAAGAGGAAGGAGGGACAGAATGACAGTGAGGAGTGACAGATGAACGACAGATGAGAAGAACGTCACTGATGAGGTGTGTGTGTTACCTGAGGCGCCGGCGCGGGGCGATCTGCTGGTCCAGGTCTCTCTGCTGTCGCTCTTCTCTCGTCATTCCCTTGTAGTTGGACGTTAAGCCGAAGATGGGCCGTGACCACTCATCTGCACACACACACACAGATTATTGCAGGAACACACACTCAAACACACATAGATACGCTCCAGTCAAAGAGAGCTCGTACTGATGAGTTTGAGCGCGAGGTCTTTGTTCGGCCGCGACTCTTTAGGGTGTTTGTAGAGGTACATGACGGCTCGTCCGATTCCACTGAGCTTCAGTGTTTCCTGACTCACACTGGGCAGCTGTCAACAAACAAAACAAAGCACACTTTCTTATTGAACGTCACAATATTAACAGGACAAAGATGGGAAAAAAGTAAAAATAAAAAAATACATAAAACTATGGCTCCATATATATATATATATACATATATATATATATATATACATATATATACATATATATACACATATATATACATATATATACACATATATATACATATATATACACATATATATACATATATATACATATATACATATATATACATATATACATATATATACATATATACATATATATACATATACATATATATACATATACATATATATACATATATACATATATACATACATATATACATATATACATATATATACATATACATACATATACATATACATATACATATATACATACACACACACACACACAGTACAGTCCAAAAGTTTGGAACCATTAAGTTTCGTCTGCTCACCAAGGCTACATTTATTTAATTATCTATAAAAATACAGTAAAAAACAGTAATATTGTGAAATATTATTACAATTTAAAATAACTGTGTACTATTTAAATATATTTGACAAAGTAATTTATTTCTGTGATCAAAGCTGAATTTTCAGCATCATTACTCCAGTCTTCAGTGTCACATGATCCTTCAGAAATCATTCTAATATGATGATTTGATGATCAAGAAACATTTATTATTATCATCAATGTTGAAAACAGTTGTGTACTTTTTTTTTTTTTTTCAGGATTCGTTGATGAATAGAAAGTTCAAAAGAACAGCATTTATCTGAAATACAAAGCTTCTGTAGCATTATACACTACCGTTCAAAAGTTTGGGGTCAGTAAGAATTTTTATTTTTATTTTTTTGAAAAGAAATTAAAGAAATTAATACTTTTATTCAGCAAGGATGCATTAAATCAATCAAAAGTGGCAGTAAAGACATTTATAATGTTACAAAAGATTAGATTTCAGATAAACTCTGTTCTTTTGAACTTTCTATTCATCAAATAATCCTGAAAAATATTGTACACAAATATTTTGTACAATTGTACACATTAAATGTTTCTTGAGCAGCAAATCAGCATATTAGAATTTTTAGATTTCTGAAGGATCATGTGACACTGAAGACTGGAGTAATGATGCTGAAAATTCAGCTTTGATCACAGGAATAAATTACTTTTCTACTTGAATATATTTGACAAACAGTTATTTTAAATTGTAATAATATTTCACAATATTACAGTTTTTTACTGTATTTTTAATTAAATAAATGTAGCCTTGGTGAGCAGACGAAACTTTTTAAAAACATTAAAAATCTTAGTGGTTCCAAACTTTTGGACTGTACTGTATGTATATATTATATACACACACACACACACACACGTATACATATATACACAACAGTTCTTTCTGGTTCTCGAATCTGATTGGCTGATAGCCGTGCGATATTCTAATGATAACAGCACTCCTACCTTTTTACTGTTTGTATCACTCAGTGACTGAAGCGACCATCATGGCGAACAATATTTTTTACAAATACTACACTTGTTGTACCACAAACTCTAGTTTTAAGAGTTTTTTAGGCTAGAATGTAGTTGTTTGGACCCGAAATATGAGACTCATAGCGCCTTTTTACAGTTTGTTTAGATGTTTTCGGAGATTTGCGAGCTCATCGGCCGTTCAGTGCTCATGTACCCGCCGAGAACAGCTTCATCTCAGCCACACAGCAAAATCCCCAGAGTTAAATCAACTCTGCTCAGAGTACATATGGTCCCTCTCTAAATAGTGTTAAAATAACACTGAAGCAGAGTTTAAGTTGATGGAAAAAATTAGCCGATTAAGTAAGTGATGAATGAGCATTAGTGATGAACACCTGCTGTTAACAAGCAGAATCACTGAAGAAAAGATAATTATCCTCTACTGAGATCTTGAGATATATAATGTATTATATCTTCAGTTGATTTCATCTAAGATTGTGGCTTAAGTCAGTTACAGTTCTTGTGTTTCTCTTTTCTTCAGTGATTCTGCTTGTTAACAGCAGGTGTTCATCACTAATGCACAATCACTTCATTATCTCATTAACTTTAAAGGTACAATATGTAAAACTTTTGCAGTAAAATATCCAAAAACCACTAGGCTAGTGTTATATATTTTGTCCATCTGATTACTAACAATATCTCGAATGTTTTCAACTACTTGTAAATCATGAGAAAATTCCCTTTCTAAACAGTGACACGGGGCAGTGCAGTCGCCTGTCAATGACGTCAGTTAACTTTGTTACCGCCTTTACTGACGTAGAAACCACATGACAACAGTGCCGTGGACAAATGCGGAAGTAGCGTCTAGCGTCTAGCAAACCACTAGCCTGCTTCAAGCAGTTCCTTATTTACTTCTTGCACGTTTTATGGTGGATTGTGTTACTTATTTATGGAACATAATTACTGTTTACCATCTGCCGACAAGGACAGCTCCCGTAAACTCATGACCGGAAAAGTGGAAGCGGCGCCAGTGACTGTGGCATAATAAAAGTCCTGCTGCTCGTGAGGCGTGTGTTGATCAATCGCTCCAGCTCCTCGTTCAGCTCCCGCAACACTCGGTCCTGCTCTGCTTCATACCACAGTAACGTTAAGGATCACATCCATGAACATGATTTCTTCCCGACTCCAATCCCTATTCTTTTGCACCGTCCGTTGAGATGGAGACCACATGTCCCAAGTTTCCGCTCTTAAACTTGGCGTCATCAAACTACACCTTTGTTTTGAATAGGCTTCTAGCGACCTCTAGCGGAAAAAAATATCACAGATTGTACCTTTGATGCTGTGTTCACACCAGACGCGACTTGCGCGAATAAATCGCGCTATTCGTGCGTAGTTGGACGCTTGAACATTTGAGTTTACTCGCTTCATTCGCGCGTGAAAATCCCTTCACGACAGACGCGAATTCGCGTCATGAGAGGGGCTCTCCCGCTCCTTTGTGTCCCAGACTCTCCCACTGCTTTCTGCACACTTCCTCTGAATAAACACAACTTGTCAGTGGGGAAATAATTGTAAATTACAGCGAATAAGCTCAATTGGTCGTCTTTAGTTGGCTTGTAGTCTTAATATGTATGTATATATATGTATAGCTCAAATTGAGTAAAGACCGTTTTTTACAACTTATCAGATTGTCCGACCTCCTCACTCACTTTCTTTCAAACACGATCCTTTTTATTTCTGTTTCTATAAATGCATGAAGATGTACAGCGACGATGATTTTGTCCTCCATTGTTGTTTCGAATTTCTGCCTCAGCTCGCTACGTCACGTCACTACTAGAGCAAACTCCTGATTGGTTAACGCGGCATGGAAATTCGCCAAAGTTCAGATTTTTCAACTTGCGCGAATCGCTCAATTCGCGCTGCGTCATTCGCGCGAATCGCGCCGCAGGATGTCAATTCGCGTCTTTGCATTGACTTAACATGTAAGTCACTCGCGCTTACCGCTTCATTCGCGTCCGGTGTGAACGCACCATAACTCTGCTTCAGTGTTATTTTAACACTGCTCAGAGTGCATATGGTCCCTCTAAATAGAGTTGATTTAACTGGAGATTTTGCTGTGCAGCCCTTCGTGTATTTATATAAATAATATGCCGTATTTAGTATTGAGTAAGGGTCCATCAAGAGTATCTGTGGAAGTTACATTATTACACCGTTAGATGGCAGCAAAGACTCTCTCTATGAGTGAGTCAGAACGTGGAAGCACAATGGGAAATCCCCATAACTTTTAAAAGGACAAAGATATCGCTTTCCTCAGCGGACATTCAAACTGATTTATATTGGATATAACATTATGGACATCGACCTGAAGAATGAATGCTCTATCAGATGAAGGTAATACACTCGTTTAGTTGATCTCTCTCTCAAAATACTCATAATACAATAAGCTTCAATGAAGCGACTCAACTTTCCTTCGTTACTAGTTTTAGAATTAGTAATGGAGGCTTGGTTAAACTGTTAACTTGAGATTTGAATCCGTGGCGGAAGGAAGTAGTTTGGCACAAAAGAGTTAAAGATACTCGATATTGCTGTGATATTGTGTGATATTCATGTATTTATTTATACATCCATTCACTCGTTCATATTTTTTGCATATAAACATAAAACATATGCATCTCCTAACTCAATACACAATCACAGGGTGTGATACATCTATGTGAAGTATGTATAGGAAATATGTTGCCTCATTAAGATTGGCATCTTCAGCACTTTAGTAGATGTGGTAGACTCACTTCCTGCAGGATCTTGAGGAGTTCCTCTCGTATCTTGAGTGCTGGGAGACTCTTATCCGGGAGAGGACTGATCCATTCCTTGATGGCCGACATCACACCACTGTCTATAAATGTCTCCTTCAGGTCCTGCCTACACACACACACACACACACATTTGTAATGATTACAGACTCTAAACAGAGTTTGCTTTTGTCCTGAAAGTACAGCTGATAAACACACACATGTTGATCCTTCAACACTCACTTCTTTAAATGCATCACCACTGTGGGGAGCAGCATGAGCTTTTTCAGAGCTGGTTTCTTCTGACTGTTTAGAGTCCGGTCCTCCTGAAACACACACACACACACAGTAAGTGTTACTGTAAACATGATTCCTGTCCAACTGAGGGACGAGTTATAATCATTTTCTTTGATAAATCAACAGTAGGTCACAGATACTGTAAAATTGAAAGGGTTAGTTCACTCAAAAATGAAATTTCTGTCATTAATTACTCAACCTCATGTCATTCTACACTCGTAAGACTTCTGTTCATCTTCAGAACAAATTATATTTTTGGTAAAATCCGATGGCTCAGTGAGGCCTGCATTGACAGCAAGATAATTAACACTTTCAGATGCCCAGAAAGATACTAAAGACATATTTAAAACAGGTCATGTGACTACAGTGGTTCGACATACAGTGGTTATGAATCAATGAGAATACTTTTTGTGCGCCAAAAAAACAAAGTAACTATTGAACAAAATCTAGTGATGGGCGATTTCAAAACACTGCTTCATGAAGCTTCGAAGGTTAACGAATCTTTTGATTTGAATCAGTGGTTCGGAGCGTGTATCAAACTGCCAGAGTCACGCCCCCCAATGGTGAACCATTGAAATTTCGAAACACTTATGACGTAACGAAGCCTCGTTTACTGAAATCACGTGACTTTGGCAGTTTGACACACGCTCTGAACCACTGATTCGAAACAAAAGATTCGCAAAGCTTCATGAAGCAGTGTTTAGAAATCGCCCATCACTAGATATTGTTGAATAAAGACGTTATTTTGTTGTTTTTGCCGCACAAAAATATTTGCGTCACTTCATAACATCAAGGTTGAACCACTGTAGTCACATGACCTGTTTTAAATACGTCTTTAGTAGCTTTCTGGGAGTTTGAAAGTGTTAATTATCTTGCTGTCAATGCAGGCCTCACTGAGCCATCGGATTTTATCAAAAATATCTTAATTTGAGTTCTGAAGATTAATGAAGGTCTTACGGGTGTAGAATGACATGAGCGTGAGTAATTAATGACAGAATTCTCATTTTTGGGTGAATTAACCCTTTAATCTATTAATATCCCAGAACCTGTAACACACACACGCACACCTCTGCAGCTTCTGTCATTTTGGTGATCATAGCGCTCACGACATCATCTGCGTCACTGATGAACGTCCCTCCGTCTCGATTCCGCCTGCGTTTGCCGCTCTGAGCTTTCTTGCGGGCCAACATGATGTCAAAGTCTGACATGTAGGACATGCTGAAACACACACACACACACACACACACACACACACACACACACACACACACACACACGATTACATCTCCTGCATGTACTAAAACACATACTTAATGCTTTCAATGTTTCTGTAAAGTAACAGATTTAATGAACAGATTCACTCACTCTTTTCCGCTTCTGTCCACATCATCATCTGAATCAGAGTCGTCCATTCCCTTCTGTCCCGACACGTGAGACTGCGGCCGCTCGCCCTCCAGCTCCTCCTGATTGAAGCCCTGAACAGAAAACAAACATGACAAATTAATCATTACAGTTAGGGAATTAGCGTCGCACAGTTTGAATCATTTTGGCGAATCAAGTTTGTTTGTTTCAAAGAATCGTTACAAGAAAACAGTTCACATGTTAATCACTCAGTAGTGAAACAGTTCTGATCAAAAACTTATGAATTATTAATCAAGATATAATTAATATGCAAATCTGACACTTCAAAAATGTATCTACTGTTAAGATGAAACTGATTTAGTTTCATGACTGATGAATCTAACGCTGATATTTTTATTCACTGCTTTGAATCGATCTGTATTGTGACTCAAGATAATTAATCATATACGAATCTGACATCATTAATGGCTCACCGTAAACTCCTCCTCCTCTTCGTCGCCGGACTCTCCGAAGATGTCTGCGATCATTTTCCTGAGGGACAGAAAGAGACGGTTACACACACACACACACACAGAGAAAGAGAGATGAAGAGTGTTATGAGCACTAACTCTTCCTCGTCGTCTCCAGAGTCGCTGTCGCTGCCGAACAGAGCCTTCTCGTCCTTCTTCCCTGTATCCGCCTTCATCGCGTCCTCCTCATCCTCGCTGTCTGAGCCCAGCTCCTTCAGTTTAGCTGCTAAACTCTTGTCAGGACCTCCAGAGGCTTCATCACTGCCAGAGTCTTCATCATCAGACACCAGCCGGCTCTTCTTCACCTCTGCAGAGTCACAACCATCATCATCATCATCATCATCATCACCAGATGACATCATATAGTGAGTGTTAATGACAGGCAGTACCTTTGTCTTCATCTTCCTCACTGTCTGACAGAACCGCCTTCTTCCTCTTCACTGAAAGACAATTCACAAAAAAACATGATCACTGATCGATTATGAGTTTATTATAATAAAATATTAATATTGATTAGCTTATAACATACTGTAAACAATAACATTAAAATTATAGAAAATATTACTAATAGTAATATATATATATATATATATATATATATATAGAGAGAGAGAGAGAGAGAGAGAGAGAGAGAGAGAGAAAGTATTTAATATATTATAATTTGACTATTATAGTAAATTATATACTTAATTACTATATTATGATTATAATATTATTTATTACTTATAATACATTATAATCTGATATATATATATATATATAATTTATATATATTATAATAATACTATTATAATAATGTATTAGATTATATTAGCATTTTAAATATAATAATATTAGTATATTTAAGCTCATAGTCATAATATAATAACTAAATATATCATTTCTATTATAATGGTCAAATTATAACAACAAATACAATAATGTTAATAATAATATAATTATCAAATAATTTAAAGAATCATAATATATCAACTTATGTAAATAATATTACTAATATTATAAATAAATATTATAAATATGCAATTATAATTATCAGATTATAATGTATTATAAATAAATATTATAACAATACGTTTACATTAGCATTATAAATATAAAATAGTAATATAATTAAGATTATAATCATAATATAATTAAATACACAATTTATTATAATAGTCAAAATATAATAACATTATGAATACATCAATAATAATAATTAATATTTTTTAATAATATAATTAATAAAAAAATTATAATATATATATATATATATATATATATATAAGTTTAAAATAATTAAATAATAAAATAAATTAAATAAAATGGATTTAAACAAAAATAAATAAAATTAAAATGTATGAGTAAAGAAAATATGTTAAGTGAAAAAAGAAAAAGTAAAAATAAGTAATAAAATATGATTAATATACATAAATGATTAATATAAAAAATAAAATAAATTTACATATTTTATATTATATAAATATATAAATATATATATATATGTGTGTGTAAGTAGAATTTTTTTTTTTTATATATATATATATATATATATATATATATATATATATATATATATATATATATATATATATATATATATATATATATATAAAATTAAATAATACTACAAGTTGTTCATAAGTACAAACACACATACCAGGCTTCTCATCTTCCTCATCATCATCATCATCACTGGCCAGGGCTCGTCGTTTGGGCCCTTCATCTTCATCACTTCCTGCTTCCTCCTTCGGCCTCTCCTCCTCTTCCTCACTGTCTGAGTTCATCACAGCTTTCCACTTCCCCGTCTCCTTCCTCCCTCCCTCCCCCTCCTCCTCTTCCTCAGCATCAGAGCCTCTCTGAGTTTTCTGTTTGGGTTTGTCCTCATCCGAATCGCTGCCCGCGTCAGATTTGGGGCTGCTCCTCTTCTCCGTCTCCTCCTGGTCGGAGTCGCTGGCGGGATGTGCTTTCTCCTCCTCCTCCTCGTTCTCAGAGGTGCTCCCTCTTCTCTTCACAGGGGAGCTGCCCTCCTCATCCTCGTCGCTGTCTGCAGGACGGGGCGGCTCGGGCTCTGAGTCGCTCCCGTCTGCTGCTCCTCCACGGGCCTCGTGATCTGACCCGCTGTCGGCATTCTCGGACTTCCTGTCGTGTGCGGCGTCCTCGTTATCACTGCCCTCGTCCTGCAGGAGCACAACAGTCAGAAAATGACAACTGAAATCAAGCTCAAAACCCCAAGCATCAGATCCAAACTCACGTCAGACTGCCGGGATCCGGGCCTCGCATCCTCCTGCTCGTCCTGAACTGGAGTAGCGCTGCCGTCATCTGAGCAAACACACATTCACAGAGTCTCACCAACACACCTGAGCTTTGAACCTACAACCTTTCAGCTTTCACTACTAAACCACACCAGTAGATGTCAACATACTGATCACAGATCAGTGTTAGGACAGGGGTTTCAAACTGGGGTTCGGCCCTCGAGGGTCCGTTAAGAAGATATTATGTGTTAAAAAAATAAAAATAAAAAAATAAAAATATGATTAATATATATAAAATATTAACATACATTAATTTAAATAAAAATAAATAAAAAACTCAGATTTAAACAAAAAATAAAAATAAATAAGATAAAAATATGAGTAAAGAAAAAATTGTTAAGTATAAAAAAGAAAAACTACATAAAACCAATTAACTAAATGAATTAAAATAAATAAAACAGATTTAAACAAAATAAATAAAATATGATTCATATAAATAAAATATTACAATTAATTTAAATAAACAAATTAAAATAAATAAAACAGATTTAGTGAGCAAAGAACAAAAATGTTGTGTAAAAGTAAAAAAACAAAACAAAATGAGATTGATATACATAATAAAGATTAATTAACTAAATGAATTAAAATAAAGATTTAAACAAAAACTAAAAATAAGATTAAAAAATGAGTAAAGAAAATGTTAAAATAAGTGTAAAATAAAAATAATTACATAAATTAAATAAATAAAACATTAGATAAATAAAACATTAGATTAGATAAACTAAATAAATAAGATTAAAATATATGAGTAAAAGAAAAAACTAAAAATAAATAATAAATATGATTAATATACAATATTAAAATAAAAAAATTAAAATGAATAAAAATAAAGATTAAAAAAATAAAAATAAATAAGATTAAAATAGGAGTAAAGAAAATGTTCAAGTAAAATAAAAATAAAACATTAGATTAAAAAATAAAAATGAAATAAGATTAAAAATGTGAGTAAAGAAAAAATGTTGAGTAAAAAAGTAAAATAACTAAATAATGAAATGAGATTAATATACATCAAATATTAAAATAAATAATAACTAAATAAAAATTACATTTAATAAAAAATAGGAATAAATAAGATTTAAATGAGTTAAGAAAATGTTAAAAAAGAAGTCAAAAATAAATAAATAAATTAAAATATAATTTTAGATTTTAATTAAAATATAGGAGAAAAGAAAGAAATGTTAAGATAAGAGTAAAAAGTAAATAAATATGATTAATATAAAAAATATTAAAATAAATTAAAACAAATAAAACATTAGATTTAAACAAAAAATGGGGAAAAAATATTAAAATATGAGGAAGAAAGACTACAGTACAGTACTATAAAAAGTAGCCCAAAAAAACTTAATAGAAACAAAATATTTTCCTAATACTTTAGATATATGTATAATATGAATGTCAAAGTACAAGAAAGGAACGTGTATATAATACCTATAGATACACGTTTATGGGGGCATTTAAGGTGCCTTTGATTTATCATCTACTAAAAGATTGAAAATCTGCTGTTTTAGTATTTACAGTATGTTCACATATGATATGATAAAGACTTCAGTTACACTAATACTAATAAATCAGAGTAAGCCACTTAGAAAAATAGTGTCAGTAACACGTTATAGTATCAGATTGTATTTCACGTCCAAAAACAAGCCATGATGTTCATGTTATTGTTAGGTATTTCAAAGAATACCATGGTACTTGTGCAAAGACATGAAAACACCATGGTTTTACTGTGGTGTTCGTCTAAAACAAATGAAAACACCACGGTACTTTGATGGGTGATATGGTAACGCATGTGCACAACACTCAAACACCAAGCTCCGTTAAGAACAGCGTGCTGTTACCGTGGTATTACCATGGTACTGCTTCATAAAGGGTGTTCTGGTGCTGGTACCTGAGCGGATCTCCTCATCTCCATCCATCTGGACGCTGGACGGAACCGCGCTGCTTCAGCTTCACCCAAACACCCACACAACCGAGCGACAACAACAAACCCAGATCAGACCCGCGCCGGCACCGCAGTATCAGAACCCGGTTCTTCTGTGGACCCGCGAGACTTTTCTGTCCGTCCGGGTCTGTCACATGGGCCCTTAATAATGAAACTATCGATATATTACTGATGGGCAGTTACTGTCCCTGTTTCTCTTTCTTCCTCTAAAATGGTGTCGCCGCTTGGAGAACGCATGCGTGTCTACGCGCCGGCGCTTTGAAATTACGTCAGACAAAACGTCACCATTTCAGGGGCGGAGCATCAAAAACGCGCGTTTTTATATTTATATAAGTATTTGATTTAATTTAGACAATTGATTTATATTTGTTCAAGGTGTTTAATATACTTAAATTGTATATAAATAAATAAATTGTATATATTGTATATAAATAAATCAACTGAATATATTAAGAAAACAAAAATATATATTTTTTTATTTTGGGAAAATATTCTGTAGATAATTGAAAATATAATAAATTGTTTTAATCTTTTAATTATGGATATTAAACTTGAATCTCTTCTAACAGAAAAGCTTTTCTTTCACTATTTTCTCCTCTGTCCTTATCAAAATAATGAAAATAAATGACAACTGTGAAAACTGAGACAAACATATATTTTTGTAGATATTTTTATTCTTAGATATATGTATTTTAAAAAAAATACTGTTATATCAAAGTTTTAAAACAAAGTCCCTTTAAAGGGTTAGTTCACCCAAAAATGAAAATAATGTCATTTATTACTTACCCTCATGCTGTTCCACACCTGTAAAACCTTTGTTCATCTTCAGAACACAAATTAAGATATTTTTGTTGAAATCTGATGGCAGTGAGGCCTGCATATCCTCTCTCAAGATCCATTAATGTACTACAAACATATCTAAATCAGTTCATGTGAGTACAGTAGTTCAAAATTAATATTATAAAGCCACGAGAATATTTTTGGTGCGGCAAAAAAACAAAATAACAACTTATATAGTGATGGCCGATTTCAAAACACTGTTTCATGAAGCTTCGGAGCGTTAGGAATTTTTTGTGTCGAATCATGATTCGGATTGCGTGTCAAACCGCCAAACTGCTGAATTCACGTGACTTTGGCGCTCCGAACTGATGATTCCACACACTGATTCATAACGCTCCGAAGCTTCTTGAAGCAGTGTTTTGAAATCGGCCATCACAAGACGTTATTTTGACGTCACTTTATTGAACCTGTATTGAACCACTGGAACGGCATGAGGGTGAATAATAGGGATGAACTAACCCTTTAAGACAAGTCATTTCACTCAGCGGCCGTCTTTGAAACGCCTCTCGGGCATTCAAGTGCAGCTCGTATCTTTGAATGGAGAAACATCAAATACTCCAAAACTGTTTGCCAAGCTTTCGATTAAATTTCATATTTTAAATCACCAATGAAATCTGACAACAATGTCTCATAAATTTTGTTTCTAAACGCTCAAATCATGACAAAAAAAACTGTATTTTTCAGTCCCAAATGCGCATCTCATGTGCCTCATTTCGGAGGCGCGCGTCTGTCTGTTTCTATAGAAACCGGAGCTTCTAACGGCCGCTGCAGTGACGCGATGACTTTACCAATCGACGATTGGCTCTTATTTACAAGGCGGGACTTATTCCGCCATATTGCGCGTTACACTTCCTCCGATTCAAAACAATACGAGTGACGCGTCTTGCAGTGTTGCCAAGTCCGCGGTTTTATCGCGAAATTGGGCTACTTTAACAGTTGTTTTTTCACGTCCACGGGTTAAATCGACCCAAAATAACATATTTAGCCCCTGGAATGCGACTTTTACCAGGGGAGCCCCGCCAAACACGCGACTTTTGCAAGACTTTTTACCGTGGGACTCCCCTGAAATGCAATTGGGCGGGTTTTGTTGTGAAAACCTGGCAACCCTGGCATCTTGTGTTATTCTAGTCTTTGTTTAAAACCCAAATGACACTAATATAATGTTCAGCAAATTCCCTCAAACAGCCAGTGATGATGCGATCACCATGATGTCATAAAGGCGTGATGATGTCATAATGACCTGCCAAGCACCAGTATTTCCTTCAGTCAATAAAAATGTAGTTTTTATGGATGATGTATTACAAAGACAAAACTTATTTCATAACTGGACAGCAATGAAACATCAAGTTTTCTGTTGTGTACTTAAAAACAAAGTATCATGGGACTCGTGTATTTATGCCACAAACAGACAGAACATTTCATAGTTAAATAGTTTTTTTATTAGTTAGAATAAGACACAAACGTTTAAGACATCAACATTGATATTATTATATTGTGTATCACATTATATTAACTGTTTATTTATTTATATTTATTCAGTGTGCATTTACAGTCAACATGAAACAGCATTCCCAACCCGTCTGACTCTCTTAATCAGGATATTCAACAAGAAAAAGCTTATTGTAAAGTGTTACCAGGACACGGTGTGATTGTTTGGATGATGAAAAGTGTCGTAAATAAAGCCGAAATGAAATATGTGTTAGAGGAAGACCAAGTTATTCAGTTCTGATGAACTGTCATAAGACCAGGAACATGCATTTGGAAAGTAAGGTCACTTTTGGTTTCATGTTGACTTCAGGTGTGAATATCCTTCAAAGTTCAGTGTAACACAACTGCAGCACAATATAAAAGAGTTAAACATACGTGTCAAAAGCCTTTAGTAAAACCAACAGCCTAAAACCGAGTCAGTTCATGTATGTGTGGATGAAATGAGTCGGACCGGAAACACACGTCACATTAATGCTCACACACTCCGACATTAGATCCACACTCTCTCCAAGAGAGTTTTAGTTTTTTAAATAGCTGTAACATTAAAATTTCCCTCCTTTCCTTTTTGTTCCCTTGTTCCACAGTGCAGCAGCGTGACCTCTGACCTCCCGTGACCTGAAAGCTCTAGCTTTTCTCCTCGTCGTCCTCAGAGCTGCGGACGAACTGACGGCGAGAGAGCTTCTCTGGGTCATGTGACGCCATGTTACTGAAATCGCGGAAAATATCCTGGAATGTTTCGTCATCTCCTGAGGAAAAGCCAAGAGAAGAGAAGAGTATTTATTTGTTGTTGGTTAAAATTTGGGAATAATTTTATTTATTTTATTTACTTTTATTAATCAAGGACACATTAAATTGATCAAAAGTGACAATAAAGTGACTATGTCAAATAAATGTTGTACTTTTGAACTTTATATTCATCAAAGAATCCTGAATGTATGACGTTTCCACATAAATATGAACTGTTTTCAACATTGATAATAATCATAAATATTTCTTGAGCATCAAATCATCATATTAGAATGATTTCTGAAGGATCATGTGACACTGAAGACTGGAGTAATAAAGCTGATAATTCAGCTTTGATCACAGGAATAAATTACATTTTAACAGATATTCACATAGAAAACAGTTATTTTAAATTGCAAAATATTTTACAAATTTTACTGTATTATGGGTCAAATAAATAATAAATAATAATAATAATATCTAATCTTACCAACAGATCCGAAGAATCCCTCTGAATCCCTCATTTCCTCATTCATTCGGGCCATTCTCAACCTGAAACACACACACATTACATTAGTATGATTTCTAACACACACACACGCACACACACACACTGATTACTCACAAAGTGACGATGTCAGCATGGGCGGTTTCTATGGCGATACTGAGCGGGTCGTTACCCTTTTCATCAGCTGCATACTGATTGGCTCCTCTCTTGAGCAGCAGACACACCTGCCTGAAGTGACCAATCACAGATCATTATTATACAACAGTGAAAAATTTCATGACAAGTATGCGATTGATCGCACAAAAGGGTGGAAATAACCGCGATTAAAAATATACTGACGGCCCTAGTTAAAAATGGCTTTAAAGATGCTATATTAGGCACTTTTGAAGCATGATGTTTGTTACCCCGTGTGTCCGTAGGTGGCGGCGGCGTGCAGAGCGCCCTGTCCGTGCTGATCTCTGTGATTCACATTAGCGCCGTTCTGTAGCAGAAACTCACACGCCAGCAGAGAGCCCTGTTAGAGACACACACACACATCGCTGAAGATCAGAATCACACACATTTAACAGCGTTTGGACTCTCGGAGGCCGCTGTCACTCACCCCGACGGCTGAACCAATCAGAGCCGTCCGTCCCTCCCGCTCAGGATCACTCCAGTTCACCTCCGCACCCTCAGCCAGCGCCGTCGCCATGGCAACGAGATCCCCGTTCAGCGACGCCTGATATAGCTTCTCTCCGGACCGCAGCTTTGATGATTCTACGGGGACAGCACACAAACATTCACGTCTGTGTGCTAATTATCATTCTACTGCTAATTAATACATTCTTTTAATTATAAAATAACTATTTTAATTATATTATTTAAATCTTAAATAATTTTATTAATAATAATAAAAAAAGAATTAAAATAATTAATTTTATTAAATAAATGTAATAATGTAAATAATTTAATTGAAAAATGTATAATTAAAAATATTTTAATTAATAATAAAATAATTGATTATAAAATATTATTTTAATTATATAAAATAATTAAATAATTTAAATAATTTAAAAAATAAAATAATATTATTTCTTTATAATATTTTAATTAATTAAAATAATTGCATTTAAATTAAATAATTGTATTTTAATTATAAAATATTATTATTTAAAATAATTACACAATTTAATTAAAATAATTGTTAATTACAAATTTCAATTATCTAATTTTTTTGTTCATTCTAAAATAACACTAATAAAAATTATTTTTTAAATAAAAACAATTTTACTGATTAATTATTATTTAATAAAAATTAAAATGAAAATATATTTTTTTAATTATAAAATATTAAAAAGTATATTACTTACATTTTAAATAATTTTAAAAAATGAATATTTTAAATAATTTAATTAAATATTTTATAATTAAGAAATATTAATAATAATGAATTAAAATAATGTTAAAATAATTGATTATAATAATTTTATAAACCATTACAACATATTAAATCATTTAAAATTAAAATAATTCTATTGTTTTAATTATAATATTTTTAATAAAATACTTAAATTATAAAATATTATTTAAATTAATAATTAAAATAATTATATTACAATTATCTATTTATTTTAGTTATAAAATAAAACATTAATTAAAATAATTTAAAATGAAATAAATTAAAATAATTATACTATTTAATTATTTTTTAACAAATGAAAATGAAAATTATTTATTTTGATTATAAAATATTATTAAAGTATATTAAAATAATTTAATTATTTTAATTATAATAATAATAATTTTGAATTAAAAAACAATTATATTATTTTAATTACAATATAATTATTTTATCAAAAGTACATAAGGTGTATGATATTTAAAATAATATTTATAAAAGATAAACCGCACACACACACTCACCAGCACCAGGTCCATCAGGATCACGCGTCACAAATCTTTTCTCCACATACTTGAACCGGATCCACTGTTCTTTATCCTGCCTGAGAGAGCCAATGAAGATGATCACTCATACACTCAAAGCACACGTGAAACAGACACTTCCTGTTTGTGGTGTGTGAGAGTCGTACCGTGGACTGCCTGAGCTGGGCTTCTGTAGTCCATCTGCTGGGTTACGCTCATAAATGCCATTAATGACTTCATTACCCAGAACACATAGCAGCTGTGGGGCGGAGTTAAACACAAAGATCAACCAATGGCAAAAGAGAAGTGAACATAACTGACAGAGCTCAGATGAATTACAATCAGAGACAAGAAATTCAAATATTAAGACTTCAGTTATAATTATAAAATGAATGTTATTTGGTAATATTTGTCGTTTTTTAATTGTTGAATTTATGAATGAGATTATGTTTATAAAAATGAACCGAATGACGGACCTTTAATTGCTCTGGCTCCCAGGAATCAAGAGTGAGTGATCGAACCTTAGACAGATGAACGCCAAGACTCCTGTCAACACAAATCAAAAACCTTATATTAAAACAAATAAATGAAGATGAAGTTGATGATGCTGACCAGTCATCTCCGCAGTATAGAAATGCACCTTTCATACGGATTACATAAGCTGAGAGTATTTATTTTAAAAGTAGACATTTCAAGCTTTCTATAGACATATTTCTTATATCTACACTGAGTTTCTGTTCATTTTTGTGACGCGCTCCAGAACGAAGTTCACAGAGGCATTTTGTTTTTATTATTTTACAAAAGCACAACATGTTCTTGTTATTGTGAGTGCACATAAACAAAAGTAGGTCTTTGCACACTGAGTCACAAATTTTCGTATGCTTTTTTTCGTATTCGTCATCCTAAAAATTCCTCACAGACAGAGACCTTGCACACAGAGTCCGACACGTATTCATTAATCCGTAGCAAAAACATTAGAGACGAAGTGGATCAACTTGTTAGACGTCATTCTACAGGGAGTGAAGAATTATTAGGCAAGTTGTATTTTTGAGGATTAATTTTATTATTGAACAACAACCATGTTCTCAATGAACACAAAAAACTCAATATCAAAGCTGAATATTTTTGGAAGTAGTTTTTAGTTTTAGCTATTTTAGGGGGATATCTGTGTGTGCAGGTGACTATTACTGTGCATAATTATTAGGGAACTTAACAAAAAACAAATTTATACCCATTTCAATTATTTATTTTTACCAGTGAAACCAATATAACATCTCAACATTCACAAATATACATTTCTAAAACATTTCAAAAACCAAACAAAAACAAATCAGTGACCAATATAGCCACCTTTCTTTGCAAGGACACTCAAAAGCCTGCCATCCATGGATTCTGTCAGTGTTTTGATCTGTTCACCATCAACATTGCGTGCAGCAGCAACCACAGCCTCCCAGACACTGTTCAGAGAGGTGTACTGTTTTCCCTCCTTGTAAATCGCACATTTGATGATGGACCACAGGTTCTCAATGGGGTTCAGATCAGGTGAACAAGGAGGCCATATCATTAGATTTTCTTCTTTTATACCCTTTCTTGCCAGCCACGCTGTGGAGTACTTGGACGCGTGTGATGGAGCATTGTCCTGCATGAAAATCATGTTTTTCTTGAAGGATGCAGACTTCTTCCTGTACCACTGCTTGAAGAAGGTGTCTTCCAGAAACTGGCAGTAGGACTGGGAGTTGAGCTTGACTCCATCCTCAACCCGAAAAGGCCCCACAAGCTCATCTTTGATGATACCAGCCCAAACCAGTACTCCACCTCCACCTTGCTGGCGTCTGAGTCGGACTGGAGCTCTCTGCCCTTTACCAATCCAGCCACGGGCCCATCCATCTGGCCCATCAAGACTCACTCTCATTTCATCAGTCCATAAAACCTTAAAAAAATCAGTCTTGAGATATTTCTTGGCCCAGTCTTGATGTTTCAGCTTGTGTGTCTTGTTCAGAAAGTCGACTTTCTGCCTTTCTTACCTTGGCCATGTCTCTGAGTATTGCACACCTTGTGCTTTTGGGCACTCCAGTGATGTTGCAGCTCGGAAATATGGCCAAACTGGTGGCAAGTGGCATCTTGGCAGCTGCACGCTTGACTTTTCTCAGTTCACGGGCAGTTATTTTGCGCCTTGGTTTTTCCACACGCTTCTTGCGACCCTGTTGACTATTTTGAATGAAACGCTTGATTGTTCGATGATCACGCTTCAGAAGCTTGGCTATTTTAAGACTGCTGCATCCCTCTGCAATATATCTCACTATTTTTGACTTTTCTGAGCCTGTCAAGTCCTTCTTTTGACCCATTTTGCCAAAGGAAAGGAAGTTGCCTAATAATTATGCACACCTGATATAGGGTGTTGATGTCATTAGACCACACCCCTTCTCATTACAGAGATGCACATCACCTAATATGCTTAAATGGTAGTAGGCTTTCCAGCCTATACAGCTTGGAGTAAGACAACATGCATAACGAGGATGATGCGGTCAAAATACTCATTTGCCTAATAATTCTGCACTCCCTGTACGGTTTGGCTCTGAATTGTCAAAATGCATCTCAAAATGCTTGCTACCGATGTGAAAAACGCAGAAAATTGATCCGATCTGAATTTTTTTATGACAGATGAAAGTTTCGTAAGCATGTGATTGACACAATGTGAGGTCGTATTTATTTTTTAGTAAACTCAGTATGCAAAGACCCTTTCGAGTGATGTATTACTCTTATCTGTATGGCCAAAAGTGATGGAGCATCTTAAGTTGTTTCCGCTGTTATCAGGAAAAAAGTGAGCACGCTATACTTCAGCTTCCACACTCCGCACAAACACTTGAATAATAAAAGCGCACATTTATCCATGTTAATGTTAGAATGAGTGGCCACATGTTTCAAATGATAAGCCATATTTTAGGTCGATGGATGATAGGCAAACCTTTGGATTCGCTCCTGACATACTGTAATTACCACAAGGACCCACCATTAACGATCCGTTCCTCACGGACTGGAGTTTTTCATTTCTGCGACTAACCGACTATTACAATATTGGTCGACTGAGCCTCTTCTTGTCGACTATTCACCATGACTCACCTGTGGATGCCCGAGCACTCGATGCACATGGTGATGCCGAGGTTCACGCTGGCCCAGCGAGGCTCCGCTTCCCCGCAGTCACAGCAACGCTGGTTACCGTTGCCACGGAGAGCCACGCCCAGAGCGGGGGGGTGAGAGGGCGGGTCTGGAACGAGCACAAGGGCGGAGCTCTCCTTCACCTAGACACACACAATATGCAAATGACACACCTTTTGACCAATACATGCCCATTTTGTTTGTGAAACTGAACTGAAACTTCATCGAATATTTCCAGATGTATTTTAGAATTAGTTTTCCAGACCTCAAAATGCTTCCAAGTGTATGAGAGAGAAAGTTTTTGGTAGTTGTGTTTTTATGTTTATGTCTTGCACAAAACTGTGTAACGTTTGTATGTCCTTCTCTCAGCTGAAAAGGAGAACCCGGAGTTCTGGAGGAGTTCGGCTCAGAACACGCTGCGTTCGGCTCTGGGCAGGACACTCAACACTAATGTGGCCAAAAACATTGTGATGTTTCTGGGAGACGGTAAGAGGGATTTATGACATTCAACAAAGTGATGCAACTTTTTATTAAAACAAGACACATACACATGAATAATGTAATATCTCATCATACTTCCCCAGTTTATTCATCACAGTACATTAAGACAATTGTGTCGTATTACAAGTTTTCTGAAATGTTATTTAACTGTGCAAATTATGCATTTGTTAATAAATATGCACTAATGTACATACATTTCCAGAACAGAAATCTGATCATTGGATAAAGCCAAATTCAAAATTCTTTTAATTCAATTTTTTTTTTCATTTTGTTCGTTTTGTATATTAGAATTAAAAGTTTTTACAGAGGGGATTTTGGATATATTTATCACTCCATAAAATAAAATAAAAAATTGTTTCATTTTAATCATTATTTTTGTATTATTTGTATATATTTAATTTGTATTAATATTTTTCAAAAGCCAGAAAATCATTTTCACAATGTTTTAGGAATAAAATTATATAAACCCTCTGTAAAAACATCAGAGAATAGATTTTAGATGTTTGAGATAGATTTTTAGTAATAGTCATGCGCTTTTAAAAAAAATATATTTTTATTTAGTTTTAATTGATTTTTATTTCAGTTTTAGTTTTTCCAGTTAGCAATTTTAGTGCTTCAACTTAAGCTGATTTCAGTTGGTTGCCAAGGCAACATTTCTAATTTTTGTTTAGTTTAAGTTTTTTATCTGATATTTATTTTTATTTTACTTCAGCTTTATTTCTAATAAAACATTTTAATAGTATTAGTTAATTATTTTGGTATTATTTATTTTCTACTATAGATTGTAGTCAAAGTTTTCAACAGGCAGAAGAAAAAATATATTTTCACCATGTTTTTGTTGAATATTTATCAGGCGAATGTTATATGAACAAATCCCTCAGTAAAAACCTTCAGTATATAGATAGGAATAAAACTGTAAGTTTTGGTGTATGTAAGTGCTGCTGAAGTGGAGAAAAAACTTTTTAAAGATGTGTATTGAAATTGAAATTTACAGACGCAAATAGATAAAGTGCAATAAAAACATACACGTGCATTTTGGATGTTTTCTTTCCACTAGTCTAAAGCAAATGTGTGTGTTTGTACCTGAGTGTTTTGATCCATTACTTGATCGCGGTACGCCATGTCTATACAGCCCTGAACAGCGTTAATCCACGCCAACTTCAGCTCCTCAGAATCAGCCTGTAACACACAACACCTGTGCATGCACACACAAAGACGCACAATTACACACAATCACCTTTTAATTAAAATGATAACGTCTCTGGATAAGCAGAAGATTGGACTGCAGCTACCTGCTTTATAATAAAGATTGCATAACGTGTAATAATGCTTTCAGCGTCCTGTTAGCTCACTTTATTACATTTTACAGATTTTACAGCCACAATAAGTGCATAAAATGTCATTAAGCACAGAATAAATATTGAATCTGAAGCAGGCAATTATTCAGAAGCACGGCTGACTGATAGTTCAGTTCAGTTTATTATTCACAATACATATTGTTTCAGAGAAGCTTTTAAAGTAATGTTCATATGACAGTAATAAACAGCTATAATGTATGTTGTGTGGTTTGTTTATGTCATGTATTCAGTTAAGCAGACAACGAACGTGTTAGACAGCAATTACAACTTGTGCTCGTAATGATTACAATATAAGGATGATATTTGGGCGATATGTGTGTCTTACTTCTGCACTGACAGCAGCTCAAAACAGAAACGGCGGTCGACCACATCCAGAGATTTCACAGCGCACAGACGCAGATCATCGAACAGAACAACAGGCTGCTCCTAAACACACACACACACACACACACACACACACACACACACACACACTGTGTGAAACACGTTAACATGATCAGTCGGTGCGAGACGTGGATGTGGATGATGGTTTACCTTGTGTGATTTTGAGTAGATTAACTGATTATTTTCAGTGAAAAACCAGCACCTGCGAGATGGAAACAATTACACAAACAGATCATTAACATTTTTTCAGCGTCTCTCTAGGGTTATTATAGTTCACTAAAACCATGCACTAAAATAACTGAAACTAAAATAGATACAAAAATTAACAAAACTACATAGATATTTTTTAAAAGAAGACCTGTTATGTAGAAATCTGTTTTATTTTTTCCCAAATTCCGTTTTATTTTTTTCCAAATTCCAAATAAAAATTAAAGAAAAACAACAAATCTCACTCTGTATTTCCACAGGATGAAGGTAAGATCTTACGGATTTATGAATGAATCTTTCCGGTCTAACTGAATACTGACTAAACTAAACTCCCTCAGAAGTCACCCAGAACACTTGCTGAAACTAAAACAAAAATGACTCGATCAGAAATCATCAAGATTATCATATTCATGAGCTCGTTATCATAAGACCGCCCACATTTACATATAATTCAGTATTTAGTGAATTTTCACACTTTGCCAAACATAACAGGGTCATTTAAGTCTTAAAGGTACAGCCTGTTTAGTTCTACAGCTCAGAAAATGATCATTAAAAATGAAATTAAAATGGTTTTGTTTTAATTTGTCCAAATTCCGTTTTATTTTTTTCCAAATTCCGTTTTTTCCGTTTTTATTTTTCTGGATTCCGACTTGACTTGGACTTGACTTTAATGGTTAAATTAAATTTTAATAATCAAAAAGAATGTCTAATTAATTGAATTCTTTTTATGAATTTTTTTTTATTTTTTCAGAAATTCTGTTGCATATTTAAATTTTTCTGGCAATCAAATGAACGGATCTTTTAATCATGAAATTAAACATTTTTTTTAATCAAACTAAGTGCTGCACAACAGAGCTTTACTGTTAAAATTAAAACAGAAGAAAAACTGAGATTGTTCCTTAAAAATATAGTTTTAATAATTTATTATTATTATTTTAAGTCTATTAGTGTTAGTATCATTATTACATTGAAACGTAAATCTTTTGTGCAAATCCAGCGTTGAATTGACCCTCGTTTGTGAAGCAGTCCAGTGTAAAACAACAACTTTTCCTCTTCTCTAAAGCAGTCCAACATGGCCTCGCCCCCTTTGTTGGGTGTTCCCGGGGGCTTTAAAATTAAAATGCAAATGTAAAATATAAAAATGAAAACTATAATATTATCTGGGTCTCTCACCTCTTCCACGTCTTGTTCTTCTTGCGCGAGCGTTTGAACAGGTAGCCTTGAATCGTTCCTTCATCAGACGGATTACACACAATCACCGCCTCTCCGGACGCATCCTGCCAAACACACATGATCAAAATATCAACCTCCAAAACTCACAGAGGGTTTTTGACTACTTTTAGGAGTACACTAGCTATAAGATCCTATATTGTTTTATGAGATCATCTCTAACGAGCACTAATATCTCACCCTCTGCTGAACGAGCAGGTGTGTGTTTTCCAGGTCTTTCCTCTTGGCAGCGCAGTCAGTTGACAGCTGAGAGAGCTGCGCACAAATATTACTCTTATTAAACTTCAATATCCATGAAACATAACAAGCAATCATGTGTGATGTGTGTGTTTGAGTGTGACCTGTGAGGCCATCGTCTTCATGGTCGGCTCGAGATCTCTCAGCAGGTCGAATCCCTGGTGGAAAAACGTGTACTGAGCGTGAAAATACGAGAAGACCTGAGAAAGAAAGATTTTAGTGAGTTTACATTCATTTGATCAAGATGTCATAGTATTTACAAACCCAGTTTTCTGATTAGAGCTCACCGAATTCAGGATATCCAGCTTCTGTTGGACCTTGAAATTATTTAACTGCAATAAAAATGAAAGAAAAACAATAAATCTCATTCTGTATTTCCACAGGATGAAGGTAAGATCTTACGGATTTATGAATGAATCTTCCCGGTCTAACTGAATACTGACTAAACTAAACTCCCTCAGAAGTCACCCAGAACACTTGCTGAAACTAAAACAAAAATGACTCGATCAGAAATCATCAAGATTATCATATTCATGAGCTCGTTATCATAAGACCGCCCACATTTACATATAATTCAGTATTTAGTGAATTTTCACACTTTGCCAAACATAACAGGGTCATTTAAGTCTTAAAGGTACAGCCTGTTTAGTTCTACAGCTCAGAAAATGATCATTAAAAGTGAAATTAAAATGGTTTTGTTTGACTAACATTATATGTGGACTTTAGACAAAAACTAAATGCCGTGAAAATGTAGAATATGAGCTGCTTAAAATACAAAAGACAACAGTACAACAATATAAAGTAAAACAAACTAAAATATAATATAAAACATGCCAATAATAAAATATAATATAAAACATGCCAATAATAAAATATAATATTAAAATATAAACTAAAATATAATATTAAAATATAAATTAATTTAAAAGTTTTTTATTTAAAAAATTTTAATTTAAAATTTAAAATATAAAAATATAAACTAATATAATATAAAACATGCATAAGAAAAATAATATAAAACATGCCTAATAAAATATATTGAAATATAAACTAAAATGTAATATAAAAATTTAAACATGTTTATAATAAAATATAAAATAAAAATACAAACTATATTATAATATGAAACATGCCTATAATGAAATATAATATAAAACAAAATACTATACAAATATAAACTATAATATAATATAAAAACTAACTAAAATATAATTTAAAACATGCCAATAATAAAATAAAATATAAAAATATAAACTAAAGTATATGAAACATGGCTATAATAAATATAATATAAAAATATAAGCTAAAATATAATTTAAAACAAGCACGTAATAAAAAATATAAAATAAAAACACAGTAAAATATAATTTAAAACATGCCTATAATATAATTAAATATTACATTATAAACTATAATATAATACAAAAACATAAACTAAAAATATGAAGCATGCCTAATAAAATATATTAAAATATAAATTTAAATGTAATATAAACATTTAACCTATGATATAATATAAAACATGCATGTAGTAAAATGTAATATAAAAACAAGCTAAAAATATAATATAAAACTATAAACTAAAATATAATATAAAACACACATGTAATAAAATATAAGAACAAACTAAAATATAAAAATAAAAATATGAACATAACCAGGATCATTTAAGTCTTACAGTTGCAACAACAGCCTGATTAATTCTACAGCTCATGAAAAACAAAAATAAAATAGTTTCTCTTGACTAACATTATATGTGGACTTCACTAGAAAAACTAAATGCTGTAAAAATCTAGAATACGAGCTGCTTAAATCACCTGCAGGCAGTAGTCCAGGGCGAAGTGTTGGTAGCATTTCCGGGTGGCGAGCAGCAGGTGAGTCGCTCTTTCAGCGTCGACGGGCTTGTGTCGGCTGACCTGAGCGTTTTTCACTACGGCGGCATCTAGATCGTCTCCGATCCGTACGAACTCACGCCGAGTGTCGCGGATCTGCGGCACAAACCTGTCACAGAACAAACCATCACGCTTCAGTACTGTGAACGTGTGTGAGCGAGTGTGTGTGTGTGTGATGTGACGTACTGTGAAAGCAGGTTTGTGAGCTGTTGGGTAATGGCTCTCTGAGTCTGATCAAACAGCATCTGCAAGAAAACAAACATTTATGATGAACAAATATGCAAAGGGATTGTCTAGAAAGTGGCTCGTCCAATCAGATTTTGTTTAATAAAAACAAAAGACACACACTCACCGTCTGAAACTGGATCATTTCTTGTAGGCCTTGGTTGAACTGACGCAGGCAATTCTACAGAAACACAAGCAATGAGAGGTCAGCATGATGAGAGGTGTGGCCAAAGGTCGCGACCCATCAGACACCTGTACTTACCACAATAACACTGTCGTTCTTATGATAGGCCGTAAACTCGGCCAGTCCGGACAGGAAGAGCTGATTGCAAGAGGTGTAGTTCTGACCCGCACTCACCATCTGACTACACAACTTCATCACCTACAGAGAGAGAGGAGGGCCATCAAGCTAATGTCATGAAACAATTATTTTACATTAACTTTTGAAATGAGAAGTCAAAAATTCCTCCCCAGTTCAAAAATAACATTTAAAAGTGAAGTAAGCGATTTCTGAGAAATGCTGTTGATATTAAAAAAATCACCAAAACAAACACGTTCCGACACAAAAGGATCCGCCTTTCACCCCAAAATGGAGTGATTGACTGTTGGCTCATTCTCTACTCCTCTTCGCTCATGATAGGACACGCCCCCTACTGCTGATTGGCTTACTCTCTCTCCTCCCCCATCAAGAGTGGACACGCCCCCTACTGCTGATTGGCTCACTCTCTCTCCTCCCCCATTATGAGTGGACATGCATCATGAGTTGACACACCCCCTACTGCTGATTGGCTCTCCTCCCCCATCATGTGTGGGCACGCCCCCTAATGCCGATTGGCTCACTCTCTTTCCTCCCTCATCATGAGTAGACACACCACCTACTGCTGATTGGCTCACTCTCCACCATTATGAGTGGACACACCCCCTTCAGCTGATTGGCTCACTCTCCTCCTCCATCAAGAGTGGACACGCCCCCTACTGCTGATTGGCTCACTCTCTCCTCCTCAATCAAAAGTGGACACGCCCCCTACAGCTGACTGGCTCACTCTCTCTCCTCCCCCATCATGAGTAGACATGCATCATGAGTTGACACACCCCCTACTGCTGATTGGCTCAATCTCTCTCCTCCCCCATCAAGAGTGGACACGCCCCCTACTGCTGATTGGCTCACTCTCTCCTCCTCCATCAAGAGTGGACACACCCCCTACTGCTGATTGGCTCACTCTCTCTCCTCCCCCATCATGAGTGGACACACCCCCTAATGCTGATTGGCTCACTCTCTCTCCTCCATCATGAGTGGACACACCCCCTCCTGTTGATTTGCTCACTCTATCTCCTCCCCCATCATGAGTGGACACGCCCCCTACTGTTGATTGGCTCACTCTGTCTCCTCCCCCATCATGAGTGGACACACCCCCTACTGCTGATTGGCTCACTCTCTCTCCTCCCCCATCATGAGTGGACACACCCCCTTACTGCTGATTGGTGTCAAGTGTGTGGTGGTGCTCAGTCTGATCCACTTTCAACAGTGTTTCTCAGAAATCACTTACTGCACCTTTAATTAAAGACAGAAAAACGACTTGTTCTTCTGTCTGATATCAAGTTGTGGATGTTCAGAAGTTCAGAACACACAACAATCGACATATACAATGTTGCCTGTTCGGTGACCAGGGGCCGTATTCACAAAACATCTTAAGGCTAAAAGTAGCTCCTAACTTACCAATTTAGGAGAAACTCTTAAAAATAATGGGCGTGTCAGTCCTAATTTTAGGAGTCCTAAATTTTTGCTCTAAGAGAATTTCACAAAGCATTTTAGCACTAAAACTAGCTCCTAAATCTGTGAAATGTTAGGATTAGTCAAGAGGACTCCTAAGTCACTAAGACCAAATCACAAACAGTCCTAATCCACCGAAAAACACTGAACAGTGAACACCATTGAGGCAATAGCGATAGAGCCTTGGGTGCTCAACCTTTTCTTTATAAATGCAATATATTTTGATTTATAGATTTGAATCTATGATGAGACGCCAAAAATAAATCTTTAACAAATAAATAAATATTGTCTGATTACCTGGGGCAATGGTTTTCATGAGTTCACACTTACAAATGATTGAATAGAGTAATATATGTATATTTTGGAATATATACATTTTTATTAAAACATATTTATTTGAATAGTGCAACATTTGTATTTTAAAACCTTTATTTTAATATGGGAATATGACACTTCATTTTACAATATTTCTATGATTAAATCACTGACTCCTCCCCATCAGCCAATCACTGTGTGTTTACTCCATAGCAACGAGGTCAACCCCGCCCTTACTCTTAGCTTAAGACTTCAGTCGATTCCTTAGTAAAAGTTGGTCTCAGCAGCTTTGTGAATAGGTTTTAAGAGAAAACTCTTAGCTAAGAACTTTTACTGCTATTTAGGAGAACTCTTAGTGGTAAGATAAAATGTTTTGTGAATACGGCCCCAGAAATTTAGATGTCCAGTCATGGTGAGGTAACAAGGAGGAAGTATGACAGTCATAGTGAGGGTGGAAAGTGTCACGAAAACGTATATATCAGTGGCGTGCAGTGCTGTTCCGCAATGAGGAGGCACATTTTTTATTTATTTATGAATCAATGTAAATTCCTGCATTACTCTTAATGTTGACACATCTTCCTTGTTAAATGAACATTACTTTACATCAGAAAAGAAACCAAATACAATTCTATTTTGTAATTTTACATTAACAATGTATTGTAATAAATGTTCTATTTATCAAAACCAAGTCAATCTCATCAAGTTAGTGTTTTAAGCAGTTCTACATTCATTCCAAAATAATAACTAAAGGCTGTAACATTTAAAACAATATATTTTATTTGTGTTTTGATGTTTCTCTTTTTAATAGTCATGTTAGGCTATTTTGGATCATCAGTCATGCTCCGTAAACACCGTCTGTCACAGACACGAAAATGTATTTTTAATTTCACCAAGCTGATTGCACTAAAAATCATGTTTTCAGTCCATTTCAAGTTTGATTTTGATGTGACATAAAGCGGTGATATATAACTGGGTGATCGGTTCACTTACTTTTCAATTTCATTGACGCCATCATTTGTTCAGTCAAACTGACGCGCGGAACGCGCACATCAACAAGAGGCGGGATTTACCGCACAAACCAATCATATCCAATCACAACCAATTACATCCAATCATGGCGCGATGGAGACGTTGCCTCCTCTCACGTGACTTTCCCCCATTCATTCTCAATTACCCCCCACAAAACCCACCACACACCGGGGGTCTGATGGTTTTCTATGAGAGCAAAGGGAGGCATGACTCCTGCTGTAACTTCACCTGCGGGTGTCGCTGTTGGGCAGTGTTCCTTAAGAAATATGCGTGACTCTTTTTTTAATGTCATAATTTGTAATATTTGTGTTGTTTTATATGTAATATGCATTATTTTCTCATCCTATTTTTTTGAGGAGGCACTGCCTCCCTTGCCTCCTTGGAGGAAACGCCCAACGTTACATACATATAAAATATAAAAAAAATTAAAAATACAAATACAAATGTTTTTAGCACCAAAAACTATTCGCTAACATTATAAGTGGACTTTAGTGGGGTCCAAATATACACGGTGGATCATCTTACTTTCTCCACACGACTCTCCAGTTCTGCAACATCACTCTCACATTTATCCAGAGACTGCCTGCAAAACACACACATCTGCACAGCTCAGATACACGATCCAGCCCAGAGCATAGTGGGTAAGAAAATGTCATTAGCTTTAGATGCATGTCATGTACCCATCATGAACTATATGCATATATTAGATGAATCATACTGTGTGTTATGAATGAGATCTTCATACCTGAATGCAGGAGAGTCTCTGATGCATTCCTCAAAGTCCAGGAAAGTGTCCATGCTTCAGCTCAGGGTTTCAGTGTCCTTATGATTTCAGCGTTTCTCACTCTTTCATGCACTATTAGACTTTTAAACCACAGACATTATCCAGACACGAATGATTCCTGCTCGAGGCCTGATGCACAGACTGAATGACTGTCTCCTCCATGAGCCGTTATCTCATCCTGCTCTCATTCACAACCATTGATAGAAATAACGCGCGCCGCAGATCATGCGCTCAGATCACAGTAACGCGCGCGATTAATTCAGGCACTTCACTGAAGTTGTGTGCGTGAAGAGTGAATCTAGTCTCGAGCTGTGTTGACAGCTGCGGGGGTGTTTGTGCATGTTGATGCGAGTCGCTTTTCCGGTGTCGGAAGTCGTGCATGATGTGTTGAGGATGTCCTGTAGGACATTTTCAAAATAAGAGCATTGGTTATAAAAAAGTAAAATAACATTTAAATAAAATAAAAAACAAAACAAAATCTCTGTTAAAGGATTAGGATTAGTTAGTTCAAATTAAAATGTCCTCATAATTTACTCAGCCCCATGTCATCTCTCTTCAGAAATAAAGGTTTTTGATGAAAACATTCCAGGATTTTTCTCCATATGTGGACTTCAATGGAGCCCAAACGGTTGAAGGTCGAAATTACAGTTTACAGCGATCCCAGACGAGAAATAAGGTCTTATCTAGAGAAACCATCACTCATCGCCCTCCACAGGTTAAAGTTTGAACTAATTGTTATATACTTGCACTAGCATATTGTATATGACAATTTTAGTTCAAACTTTTGACCTGTGGAGGGCAGTAATACACTCTACACATCTACACTGCTGGAATAGAGAAGAAGAAGAGAGCAAGCTCAAGATGAGCATTTATGCTTAAAACGTATACAATTAAAAAAAAAAAAAATAGAAAATGAGCGATGGTTTCTCTAGATAACACTGTTATTTCTCGTCTGGGATCGCTGTAAACTGTAATTTTGACCTTCAACCTTTTGGAGGCCATTGAAGTCCACTATAAGGAGAAAAATCCTGGAACGTTTTCATCAAAAACCTTCATTTCTTTTCGACTGATGAAAGAAAGACATGAACATCTTGGATGACATGGGGGTGAGTAAATTATCAGGAAATTTTAAACTAATCCTTTAAGGTCCTTACCTGCACCAAAAGTCTTTTAATAAATTCAGCTATTTTTTTTCTGTTATGGATTATATGTAAACATCTTTTATGTAAAATTTCTTACTCGGGACAATATTAAATAAAAAATAACATGCGTTTTGTATTATCTCTCTTATTTTGTTAAAAATTTTGCACATTTTCACAGATTCTGCAAGTGGTTCACATACTTTTTCTTGCAACTGTATGTAAAATGTATCTTTAAATACAAACAAATAACATTACGCTATGATGAAACGATCATACTGGCACATGCACAGGAATTCAGAGAGGACACGGATATTGTGAGACTGTATAAAAGTTTATTATTTAGTATTTGCTGCCAAACAGCATAAATACTAATTTTTGACACAGTGTTTTCAAAAGCCCTGCTTTGGAAAAAGAAAAAGAAAAAGTACTCTATAATAAACCACATTTTCATTTCAGCACCATCTACTACCTCTAAACTCATGCATTCATGTGTATCTCTGTGTTCAACAGAAAAGATTCTGAATGAAAGAGTGTGTGTGTGTGTGTGTGTGTGTGTGTGTGTGTGTGTGTGTGTGTGTGTGTGTGTGTGTGTAATGCTTTCAGAAAGCAATAGACACGAGAATGACAGTGACGTTGTCTGCACTGCCCCGCCTCACTGCCTCAGTGGCCAATCGCTGACAAGCGGCCTCAAATCGCCCCGCCTCTTCGCTCTGCCCCTCCTTCTGCTCCACCTTCTCATTCTAAACGAATAAAAACATTTTAACATATAATGCAGTGTTATTTTAGTAGCATTGAGAAAAACTATTATAGTTTTTATTTAGATTCTGAATTAGTTTTTATTTTTTCATGTGTTCCATTTTCAATTTTGTTGTTTTAGTCATTTTTTTTTTAATAATATAAGTTTAAGTTTTATTAATACTTTATTTTAGTTAGCTTTTATTTTATTTTAAGTAATGAAAATGTTTATTTATGTTTTAGTCAGCTATATTATCCCTGTCAGAAAGCAAAGAATAACAAATACGAGGATGAGCGCATTAAAATACACACCTCTAGAACGTCGAGGACAAACTGAACGGCTTCATCAGCAGAAAACACTTTAAAAAGCCCGTCACATGCCAAGAGAACAAATCTGAATAAACACACACACAAAAAACGTCAAAATCCTTTTGTGTTTCACTGACGAAAGAAAGTTCTGTAGGTTTGAAGCCACATAATGGTGAAAATAATTTCTTGTGAGAGAGAGTGTTAAACCCACTTGTCATTTCGACTGAGCTGACAGCGTCGCAGGTCTGGAGTGGAAATCACGCCACACCGTTTATACTGGCCGTCACCTATAGAACGAGACACTTCCAGCACTCCCAGCACACGGCCGTCCCTGCAAACACACACACGGTTACATCGACCATGACCCTATCCCAGAAGACCACACACACACACACACACACACACACACACACACACACACACACACACACACCTGACCGTCCCGCCTGCTCTTTGAATCCTCATGCGCTCCTCATATATGGTGGGGTTGTGCTCCTTACTGAGAGCCAGAGTCACACACTTCCTCTTCCCAGAATCCTCAGCCTGCTCCAAACGACACAGCACTGCCTAATACACACACAATATGAGAAATACTCTTCACAAAACCAAATACTCTTCACACAGTTCTCCTTACCAACTTTCAGCTCGGCACAGCAGTTAATTTCACATCCAAAATACTTCACTAGCAAAGGTTTCATCCAACAAAAACAATGACCTAAATATAGCTGCAAGCAACAAATAACGGGGTTCAAGCTTTTGAAGGCCTTTAAGCACATGTGTAAAACGGTATTATGTTTTATTTAGCAAGTCTGTAACATCCTAAATTATAGATGGAAAATACCATTTACAGTTAAAACAGGCAATTTACTAAGGAAGTATATGTTTTTTAAAGCTTTTTTTTTATCGAGGTTAAGCCAAACAGTTAGTAGTTTCGCCAAAGTTGGTTTTTGAAAATCACCAATATTTATTAATGATTTGATGGACAGCGGTGGTCCTAGAGGCAAAGGTGCTCAGATTGGGGACTTTTACCATGTGGTACGAATGTCATGAGCGTGTTTTCGAAAAATCAAGTCATATACAATCCTTTACGCGCAAGAAAAATGCAAAGGCGCCCCCTGGTGGCCAATTTCTTTCGAATTTCATTCAAATATAAAGCCATCTTTATTCCGATCTCCATAAAAGTTTGCATGCTTGTTTAGAATCATATGTTGCATGTGCTCACCTATTTTCGTAAAGTTTTGAGTTCTTGTTTAGGATTTATAGGCTTTTGAGTATATTTTGCCACGCCCTTTTTCTAAATGACCCTGTTATAGCTATCCAAAGTGTAAAGTTAAACTGTTTTTTTGATAATTATTGAACTAGAGAGTCCGGACAACTGTCCTGCACTGGTTTGATTACGATCGGGCGAAAAAACCTAGAACTAGTTTGCAAAAGTATAGTTTTTTTTTTACATAATTGCGAATATCTAATGAATGATTTGATTGACAGCAGTGCTTCTTGAGGCAAAGTTGTTCAGCATGAGATGATCTATCAAATGATATGAATATTGTGTGTATGTGTGAAACACCATGTGATTACAGGGCGTAAAACACGTTAGCGCCATCTAGTGGCTGATTTCTTTCGAATTTTTCACAGGCCTCTAGAGCCGTGAGTCAAACAGGCCCAGCAAGTTTCGTTCCGATCGGCCTCCAACCTTGTCTGATAGATGCTCAAACTTCATTGGCTGATGGTGGCCATGTTTTTCGAGATATGTCAATGTCCTCATAGACTATCATGGCACATCGGACGAAGACAGTGCACGCCAATTTTCAAGTCCGCATCCTTTTCCACGCGACCACAGAATGAGCTCTTACACAGGTGTGCTGAGTTTGGTGAAAATATCTCATTCCGTTCACAAGTTATAGCCATTTTAGTAAAAGCGGCTCCACTCACTTCGAATGTTTTGGCGGCCTTCAGGGACCGTGAATCGGGATTTAAATTTTTTTTTTATAATTACTGACAGACTCCAGATAATCTCGCTGCACTGGTTTGGTTCAAATCAGGTCAAAAGCCTAGGACTAGTTCACAAAACTAGGTTTTTCGGAGAATCCAAAATAGCTGAAATTTTCGCAAGACAAGCGAATCTGAGGATTCCAAGGATATAATGGTTCGTTCACACCAGATGCGAATGAAGCATTAAGCGTGAGTGATTTACATGTTAAGTCAATGCAAAGATGCAAATAGACATCCGGTGACGCAAATGACGCGATTAGCGCGAATTGAGCATTTTGGGCATTTGACACGCATAACGCGTGATTTGCACAAATCGTGCAAGTTGAAAAATCTGATCTTTGGCGAAAATATGCACCGCGTTAACCAATCAGGAGCTTGCTCTAGAAGTGATGTGATTACGACGTAGCGAGCGGAGGCAGAAATCCGAAACAACAATGGAGGACAAAATCATTGTCGCTGTACGATACATCTTCATACTTTTATAGAAACAGGAATGAAAGGATCTTGGTTGGAAGAAAGTGATTGAGGAGGTCAGACAATCTGGTAAGTTGTAAAAAATGCTCTTTACTCAATTTGAGCTATATATATAAATATACATATTGAGATTACAGGCTAGCTAAAGCAGGTAAATTTATCTTATTCGCTGTGATTTACAACTACTTTCCCGCTGACGAGTTTTGTTTATTCAGAGGAAGTGTGCAGAAAGAAATGGAAGAGTCTGAAGGACACATTTAAAGCAGAGGGCGAGCCCCTCTCATGACGCGAATTTGCGTCTGATGTGAAGTGAATTTCACGCGCAAATGAAGCGAGTAAACTCAAAATGTTCAAGTGTCCAACTATGTGCGAATAGTTTATTTGCGCAAGTCGCATCTGGTGTGAGCGCCCCATTAGACACTTGAGTCTATGCTGAACCGTTTTGGAGTTATAGGTCATTTCGTACTTTTGACTGCTGTAGCGCCCCCGTCAGGCCGATCGGGGGTGCTTGTAAACCAGTTTCAAGTCTCTACGACTTACGTTTTGGTTTGCCTGATCACTTTTAGAAGAGAATGCTGATTCTTGGAAATGTAAACAATTACAGTAGAGTTTCAGCGCTACGCCTCGAACCCCTAATGATCCACAGGAGAAATGGTAAAAAAACTTATATGCATAAAATTTGAATAGAAATAATTTCAGTTTCAGTGTTCAGACTTACTCTACTGTCTCCTAGGTTTGCCACATACAAAACATCATCAACCGCCAGCATGCATGTGGCCGTGGAGCCGTCCTTCCATGCGGGCTTCCTGCGAACACACACACACACACACACACAGTGTTTTCTTGCTCTCAGACGATTCATTTCATATCAGGATCTGAAGCAGAACTCACTGGCTAGAGGCTTTCTTCAAGAAATCCTCATCAGTTTGACGGAAGGTGTCCAGCAGACACTTCCTCACCAGCTTCTCCAAATTCTCCACATCACCTGCAAATCATGATGCATTATGGGTACTACAGCTCATTAATGTGATTGTGATGAGGATCAGGGCCTTTTACCTTTAGGAAATTTGCTGACCAGTGTGTGATGAAGATTGTCAGCAGCAAATTGCGAAGCTCGAGCTCCACCGTGACCATCAAACACCGCAAAGTACGCCAGCCGAGAGCTGCACACACAGACACACAAACACAAGATAGATAGATAAATAGATAGCTATCTAGATAGATAGATAGATAGATAGATAGATAGATAGATAGATAGATAGATAGATAGATAGATAGATAGATAGATAGATAGATAGACTTGCACAGTCACTCACACTTGTGAGGGTAGATTGGTCACGGTCAGCTCTGGAAGCAGGACGTGAGCATCTTGCATCTCTTCTCTCTCGCCGCGTCTCGCAGAGACAAAACCCATCAGTTTCGGAAGATCTGCCAGGACACAGAAAGAGATGGAGATCAGCACATGTCTTGCCTCTCTCAGTACACACACACATCCTGAACACACTCGCTGTCCGTAACACAATGTGTGCGAAAGCTGAAAACCTTTACAAACTTTCTTTTCCTCTTGATTCTGGTCTTCCACCTCTGTCTCCTCCGAGCTGACATCTCTCTTCCTCTTCTCACCTCGTTCCTCGTCCTGCTGTTTGGCTTTAACTGAAATTGTTCAACAAAACTTCATGATTAAACCAAATCTCACTTTAAAGAGAGAGACAGATGTGTTGAATCACTTCAAAAGCCATCTATCTGCATTAATACACAGGCTATTTTTCAAAAAGTGTGTGTTGATAGTGAGCTGCCTATTAAGACAGCATTTTGATGCCTCACTGGTGAAGTACACTCACTAGGATTTGAGACACAGACATATTTACATGCACTCATATCTAAACATATTCTCAAAACAAGTGAGCACATGTCTGCACAAACATATAAGTAAAAAATAAATGAGCACATTATTGTTTATTTTTGTAGAAATGTGTGTTGCTTATACTGAAGCTAGGCTCGTGCAACACGCACTGTATCAGCTTTTACCTGTTCAAATCACTCACTTCAACAGCCATAATGCATACAAAATGCTGATTATTATAATATTTGTTAATTAACCCACCTGGGTCGTTTGTAGGTTCTGGAAGATCACCAAATAAATCCATTTCTGAGCCAGAAGTGAAAGGAGTCTGAGGTGAAAAGCGTGTTAGCTTCTGATGAACCACACAAATAAACACCGATACTCTGATCAAATGACACACGTACACTAGCAAATAAACTCTAAAAGAAAAAAAATATGTCAGAGATAATCACAAAGATCTGCTGTTTGGTTTTTAGAGAGTACAAGAGAGCAAATCAGCAGACATAGGAGAGGCGGTGTTTGAAAGTGAGTGTGTTTGAATGCAGCAGCTAACAGGCTAATGCTAACTGAATGAATTTGAGGATGAAATTTAGGAAATTCCAGTAAACGGATCGTAATTTATGTGGCTAGCTGTTATTATACTTAATAACAAAGCAACATAAACATACTTTATAATGTAGGAAATGGCTACCTCAGGTATTTTTATTTAAAAACTATTGTTGGTGTCTTTGGTATCGTTAAGCGTTGGTGGTATAGTGGTTAGCATAGCTGCCTTCCAAGCAGTTGACCCGGGTTCGATTCCCGGCCAACGCAAGAATTTTTTGTTTAATTTTTTAAGTAGGCAGCAGTCCGTAAGTTTTGTCTCTTCGTCGCCATCTCTGTTTGAATCTTGCAATAGCAGTTATTTGAGGAATTATCATCTTTACGTGGGTTGTGCATCGGCAGGGGATCTGGTTGCCACATCAGCGTGGATGTACTTCAGAATCACAGATAAATAATCTTGGAAGTATGACCAAAATGAGAATTTTCACCGGAAAATATAATCTGAACACTTTTGTTCTGACAAACTGAGAAAAAAGCATCAATCGCACTGCCAATGGTGATTAAATCTAACATTGGCTTAGCTTATATCACATCAAACCGTGCAAAATATTATTATTGTTATACTTTGTTCTCAAATTGTTAATGTTAACAACATCAGCATTGCGTGACGGTGTATATTTAGCGTTACCTGTAGTTTTCGAAGCTTTGAATCAATTGAACCAAAATGATTCACTGTTCTGTACAATAAGATTAAATATCATGTGTCTGTATAATATGTGCTCTTTTATAAATATTCAGGTCTTGTTTTGTTTGTTCCATGGATGGCTTAGATAAACAGGCCAATAAAACACTATTAACTACTATTATTCCTACTAATGTGTAATTGAAATGTCTACAAATGTATAAAACTGATCAGAGATCAGGTAAAAACCATAGATGCTTGTTCAATGGTTCACCGCTGGGGGCCATCTCAGTAAATCTGCATGATTCATGGGTTCAGAGAGATCGTCCCCCAGCGGTGAACCACTGAAATTTCGAAACGTTTCGAAACAGTTATGACGTAACAAAGCCTCATTTACTGAAATCACGTGCCTCCGGCATTGTGAAACACGCTCCGAACAACTGATTTGAAACAAAAGATTCGTGAAGGTTTCAAAGCTTCATGAAGCAGTGTTTCGAAATCGCCCATCACCATGGCTGCGTTCCACTCCACTAGACATGTACTCGCGAACTTCCCTAAGCACTTCCTCTCGGGGAATCCCTGCCGCCATTTTGCATGCTCGAATTTCCCGCGGAAACCCACCAGTACCACTCGAATTAGAAAATATTATTACAAGCTTACCGTCGTGAATTGGGCTAAGGTAAGGAGATCGTTTTGAACACTGGCTGATTATGTACTTGCCCAAAAATAGATTTTAGATAATTTAAATTCTAATAATATGCTAATTTGACATATTTTTACATACATATATATATTTGTGCAGCATTATGATAATATACAGTGTACTTTATTTAAAATAAATTACAATTAAAATAATTTATTTTTATAAATAAAATATTTGAACAGTATTACAATGCAATATATTATTTATACAATGCAATTTATTATTTATAAGTATTGAATTACTATTATATAGCTATTAAAAATTATAATACATATAAAATAAAAATATATGTGCAGTCTGCTTTATAATAAATGATTATTTTTATATATAAAATGTACAGTACAATGATACTATTAAATGTAATTTATTATTCTGCATGTTTAGTAAAAAACTGACAGATGACACAAAAGACACTGGTTTAGCGTTACACAGACCTTGTTTGAACACAGACAGTTTTTACTGTACAGTACGAAGTTTTTTACATTCTTAGCAATGGCCTATATACAAAAAAACAAAACATTAAAAAAATAAAAACAAAAAAAATCAAAGATGGACAGCGTCACATGGATGTTATAACTTAACAATAAAATAAATATTTAACAGTCAGAGAGACTGGATGCCCCTGGGGTCCAAAATGACATGATATGAGTCTGACTTTAAGACTGTATCTGGAGGAGAGAGAAAACACACACACAAACACACACACACTTCCTAACAAGACAATATGTAGACTCTCACTTTCTCACATACACACATGAAGTGTGCAAAACCATTAAAGGGTAAAGACAGTGTTAGTCTTTGACACAGTAAATGTTTTATCCCAGAAGAGTTTGTAAAAAAGCATTTAGAAACAATATAGAAAACATTTCATCTCTTGTCAAGGCGACTGTGACATTAGAGGGTTTGTATGGCATTTGAAATAGTACTTTATATCGGGTCCTAACCAGGCATGACACAAAGAGTTTTCAGTACTGCAAAATCCTTCAGGACTAACTGACACCTTGAAAAACAAAGAAAGAGCAGCAGGTAATGCCGGTGATAATAAACACAGAAACATGTTAAACTCGTATCATTTTGATGACGTCAACTGGGACAAGCTGGAGCTTTTCTAAAGTTTACTCAACTTGCAATGCCTTGAACTTGCAATTATGAGTTCAACAAAACAAGTTGGAAAGTCGATAATTATTCCAACATGATGTGAATATACAGCAGTGCTACTCAACCTTTTCAGTTTCTTCTGATTTACTCACTTCTGGTACAACTGAAAAAAATGCATACATGCCCATAGTTATACCATTTTTATTCACTTCCATGACTTTTCCATGTCTAGAAATCACTGTTTTTATATTAGACTACCTTCATGTTTTCACGTTTTCTTGTTTCTTCAAAAACAGTTTTTCAAAAGGGTAAAACAATACATGAAATATCTAAATTTGAAGTCATTTTGGCTTACTTTAATGATTGTTTTTGCTTGTTCCCCATTTGAAAACCATTGATAGTCATATGGAGTGGGATTTTTGACCAATGAGATTTCACTGTGGGCGGGGCTAGTTAGGACAAAACCTCAGATTTACGCCATGTCGTAATTACCGCAATTTCGAGATGACAACACATGATGTTCTCACGTAGACTTGTGCGTTCTATGGCAACACTAACAATGGCTAAATGAATCTGCAGTGGTCAGGTGGTACAGAGGTCACATGGTGCAAGTAGGAGCTCTCAGAAAATTCCCAGCTACGAGGACATGAACGATTCTCGTAATTACGGTTATAACTACATGCCATGATACCATACGGAAGAGGACTTTTATCACGTCACATCTGCTTAAGACTCGGGAATACTCGCCGTTGATGTTCTTTTAAAACCAACATATAGATATATGTGTAAAATCCCTGTTTTAGACGAATGTTAAATACAACTTGATGTCTGTCAGCAGCATCAGAATGGAAATCTACAGTTAAGCACAGTATTTTGATTTCCACTGGGTAAGTATCTACATATTCTGTAGATAGAACTTAACTTAAAGGGATAGTTCACCCAAAAATGAAAATGTGATGTTTATCTGCTTTGTTTCTTCAGTAGAACACAAATGATGATTTTTAACTCCAACCGTTGCCGTCTGTCAGTCGTATAATGCGTGTGAATGGGAACTTCATCTATAAGAGTCAGAAAAAAACATGCATAGACAAATCCAAATTAAACCCTGCGGCTCGTGACGACACATTGATGTGATGATAAATGATATAAATACTGTTCGGTTTCTCGCACAAACCAATCGTTTCGTGTCGGAGGACATCAGTGTGTCGTCACAAGCCGCAGGGTTTTATTTGGATTTGTCTATGCATGTTTTTTTTTGACTCTTATAGATGAAGTTCCCATTGACATGCATTATACGACTGACAGACGGCAACGGTTGGAGTTAAAAATCACTGAAGAAACAAAGTCACCTACATCTTGGATGCCCTGGGGGTAGCAGATAAACATCAAATTTTCATTTCTGGGTGAACTATCCCTTTAACTATGTAGTCTATTAAATGTTTACAGCAGCTTTTTCAGACCAAACATTTGGTCTGAAACCGCTCATTGGTTTCTGGTTGGCATGTCCGGATCATTCCGGGATCAGATGGTTTATAGATTCAGACAGAGCAGATAGAGATTCCAGGCTGATATGTGAACGTTAAGGCATCCAGGAAGAGGATGAAGAGGGGCGGGGCAAAGCAGAGAGTCTGTTGATTGTCACCACAACATGTTAAAGTTCTCATGATGCTTTTTTGCCTGTGTGTTGGTGCATTTCCTTCTCAAAAGCTCAAACCTAGTGAGCTGCCTGTTAAGACAGCATCTTAAGGCACTCCTGACTGTTTTGAACTACCTTCTTTAAGCCAAATCCACAGGTAGCATCACATGTATAATGAAGTGGACAAAGACTTCATTCAATACAGGAATTAATCAATGAAAATAGTCACACTTCAGGGTGTCGTGGAGGGGTGAGGCGTCTAAGTCGCAACATCTAGATACTGGAGTGCCTCAGGGCTCGGTGCTTGGACCGATTCTCTTCTTTATTTACATGTCATCTCGTGGTCATTCAGAAATGTGTTTTTTTCCTATCACTGCTATGCTGATGACACACAACTCTACCTCTCATTCCAGTTTTGTATTCCTGGAGGGAATAGCATTAGCGAACAATGCTAATCATCAAAAATATGAACTTGAGGTATACCTTGAATGCAATGTAAGTCGCTTATGATGAAAGTCGCTTATAAATGTAAAAGTTTTTTTACTAAATATTACACTGTATTTTACATATGTTGTATATTTTATGCTTATTGGAGGATCAAACGCACTGGAAATCATTTGAGGGTCTCTCGTGCCCTAAGAAGGCAGCTGTCTATGTTGTAGGCGGCAGCTCACTAGGTTTTGAACAGAGCCAAGAAGCTTTAAGACCACATTCTGAAAAGTGACACTTCAAAATAAAACTGGAAATAATGTAGGGTGGGACTTAATGTTATCTATTTGGGATTTGATTGGATTCCCATGGGCTATGAGTTTTTCCCTGCCCACAGGGCCTTGATGACATCAGCAGAAATGAGAAGTTGTTTCCGAGGTGGAGAAAGTTAGTCAACATTGATAGATTAAGACGACAAACATTTCTTTCTTTAAGGAAGTGAAAGTTTGATTCCATGTTGTCTTCAAAAGTTGAATTTTCATTTGGTTGAATGGTCATTTGGACAGTCTCCATCCACCCCTTCTGTGAAATTGGTATGACACTCTGATGGCTCTTGATAAATCTCCCCCTCGTAGGTAGTAAAATAGTGTTCCCCAAAGCGATGATGTCACAAAGGTGGAAAACAGAAGGCACACTGTGATTGGTCGAGTCGAGTCGCCGTTGGTCCTCATGAGGTGGTGGGTGGTGTATGGCTGGTTTCAGGCGTGACTGAGCATTTGATTGGCTGGGTGAAGCTACGTCACGTCCGAACGAGGCATCTGATTGGCTGCGGAGAGTCTAGGCTTCGCTGGCTGTGCTGTTTCGACTCAAATCCCTGATTCCCTGCAGGATCCGCTTCATATGGCCGACTTTAGCCACGCCCAGGTCCTGACACACAAACATTACATGCTTTAAGTCTGTAATTCTTGACTCAAATAGCATACATTTGAGTAGTACACAAAGTATTGTTGATTATAACAGTGGTTTTCAATCTTTTGGATGTCACGACCCTTTGTGTGAAGGACCTCCATCCTAAAATTTAAAAGGCAGCTATAGATTTTCATATTAATATTAGGGCTGTTGATTTAACACATTAATTTAATTAAATAGTTATTAAAAATAACACGATTCAAATTATTCAATGCATTTAACACACCCGACCCACCCCAGACCTACATAGTTCATCCTAGAATTCATACTGCTTTTGCTCAATTTGGCCAAAAAAAATACTACTTGTAAAGCCAGAGCAGAACTGTTGTGCATCTCAGAGAGATACAAAGCGGGAGTTTCGTTTCTGGATGAATCCGTGTTTTGAGCAAATCAGGTGAACTAATGATTCAATGACTCATTCATAAAGAGAGCCATTTACTTAATCCCAGCCATTTGAACTAGTCAAATGAATGAATGATTCAATGACTTACACATTTAGACATTTACCGCCACCTACTGGCAGTTTTAGTTTCTTATTCAGAGTATCATTTCATTAAAAAAAAAAAAATTATTTTTCCATATTAATAAAAAACACATTAGTTCCCCCGAAAAATGAAGTCTAAACTTTTATGTGTAATAAATTCTATGTTGAAGCAAATAAAATATTTTTTGTAATGTCTATTTGATGCTTTTCTCATTTAACACATTAATGACTTTAAATTTGAGAGTAATTTCACAGCCAAATTTGATGTGCAATTGATTCGTGATTAACTAGATTCATTAATAGGTTAATTTATTAAATAAAAAAATATTTAATTGCTTGACAACCCTAAAATGTAACTCTTAATTTTGTTTTAAATTTTAGTAATTTTGTTGCGTTTGAAATTTTCTTAAAATGTCTATATAGTTTTTATTAAGTTTCAGTTTATTTAATTTTAGTGATTTTAGTACTTTAACTTAAACTAAATAAAAATGTCTTGGCAACTATCTGAAATAAAATAAATTTAAGATATATTTTAACTTTATTTCATTTTAAGTAATGAATTTTATTATGGTTTTAGTTAACGATAATAACCCTGGTAGTATTTATGTAATTATTTAAATAAAATGTATTATTTTAATAAAATTATTTATCATTTATTTAAATCAAATTTTATTTATTATTTTATATATAATCAATTATTTATATATTTTAACTAAGTTTATTTATTTATATCATATTTTATTTTAAATCAAAATAGTTTCATCTTATCTTCGCTATTTATGTATTCATCCTGTTTTTCTCTAGACCCCGAGTCTCCCAGTTTGAAAAGCCCTGGATTACACCACAAGTAAAGCATCTATATGTGTGCATCTATCATTGGACTTGGTCATACCTTCAGGTCTCTCCTCTCCAGCTGAAGCAGCTCTGGTCCTCTGATGTCATGTCTGATGAAGATCTCCTTATACTCCGCCAGACAGAGCATCTCCAACCAGACGGCCACCTCATCCACACCCCACGTGTTCACTGCTCGGAGAACACACACTATTACACTCATGAACAATCACCGGAAGAGGTGAGAGGTGACGGTCACGGTTATACCTGGCATGTTGAGGGCGGCGCACGTCTCTTTATTTTTGTTGTTTTTGTCTTTCTTGAATTTGGGCACGAGGCGAAATTTTGCACTGCGACTCCGCTTGGAGAAATCAGACAGCTGACCCTGCATGCAAACACACGTTAATACACTGGAATACAGTAGGGCTGTACAGTATTTCTAAATAAAAATAATATATATAGCTGCGATTTAATTAAATAAACATATGCGCTAGTGTTATGAGCTGCATGTGTGTAAATGAACAACAGCAGCGCATATTTTTATTTGCCGGCAACCCGTCAAAATAAAAGCATGATAATACAGAAATTAAGATTAATTCAAAATAAAAGTAATTTTAATATTCATTTTTTTATTTTACAGTACAATAGTGTTATTACAATATATTTCTTATATTTCTAAATATTTGTATTTTTAATCACAATAAAATCATAATAACAGTGGGAATTAATCAAGATTTAAAAAAAAAAAAAAATAGGTGTAGGATTTACTTAAAAAATTAAGTAAATTTCACAAATAATAAAGAAATGGCAAGAAATTTTTAAAGAATAGTAATTTCTTGTAAAATTTGCTTCAATAATCTTTGTTTTATTTACAAGTTCAACAAATATTTGTAATGTCTATTTGATGCTTTTCTCATTTAACACAATAATGACTTTAAATTTGGAGGTAATTTCACAGCCAAATTTGATGTGCAACTGATTCGCGAATAACTAGATTATTTAACTAGATTATTTAATTTTATTTAATGAATTAAATTAAAAAAAAATTAATTGCTTGACAGCTCTAATTAATATTGATGAAACATTAATATTGTAAATAAGTGTAAAATATTATTTGGAAAATATTTAGTGTGTATTATATTTTTATATTTCTACTATTTTAGTATGGTAATGGAGAAATTAAGACAAATTTTCATTTAAAACTAAAATACATTTTATTACTCTTTTTATTTTACAGTACAATAGTGTTATTATAATATATTTCTTATTTTGTTAAACATTTGTATTTTTAATCATAATTACTATTAACAGTGGGAATTAATCGATTTAAAAAAAATAGGTGTGGGATTTACTTTGATATTATTTGTGAAATTTACGATTTCTGAGTGAAAATTTTCAAAGAAATGGCATGTATTAAATATTTTTTATTCGATTAATTACATGATGTGGCGATTAATTAATCTAGTTAATCGCGAATCAAATGCACATCAAATTTGTCTGTGAAATTACCTCTAAATTTTAAAGTCATTATTGTGTTAAATGAGATAAGCCTCAAATAGACGTTACAAATGTGTTATTGTATTAAATATGAAATTTGGAAATAGAAAGACTGAAATTTCTTGTAAAACTTGCTCCAATAATCAAGTTCATAAAAAGTTATTACACTGGAGCTTTTCCTAAACTCTTGAGCCCTAAAAGGATTTTGCCATTAAAAAAAAGTCTTTAGAGTAAAAAGTAAATGTTTTCTATGCAGATTAACTCACCAAGAATTTCCAAGTACAGCTATTCAAGTCAACTGCTGAAAATTCCTGTATTTTTGTTTTTTACTGCAATTTATATAACAGAAAAACTGAATATCAGTTTTTTTCAGTATCACGCAGCCCTAGAATACAGACACCAAAACACCCTAAAAAGAGCAGTGCGTCACCTCGTCGTCGGCCGGGTCGATGAGCTGACCGAGCCAGCTGATGTCCGTCAGTCTGCGTAACTCTTGAGTGACAGAAGCCAGCGCACCACTGAGCTGATCTCTCTGAGGAGGATCCAGCTGCTGCAGAGACACAAACAAAAGTGTTTCCCACTCTCATCATCCAGGTGTAAATGATCACCCAGGAAATTGGTGGTACAATCTCTCTCATTCATTTTTCTGACACAGTAAACACACTCATTTCTCTGCAGGATTCACTCACCAGGCACATCTTTCCCGTGAGCAGCAGTTCGGTCTCGCTGTGCAGAGCTTTGACGTTACTGACCATCTCCATCACAACGTTACAGGTCAGTCCCTACAAACACATACACGTCATTTCACGGTTATACACTCATTTGAATCTGAACCAAACGAGAGCAGTCATCATGTCATAACCAACACGCTGTGATTGACAGCTGACAGACGCCACTCACCCCGCTGCTTTTGGAGTTGGCGTACACCAGGTCCATGGCTTTAGAGCTGGCGTTGACCGCGTGAGCCAATTCCTGCTCGATGGTGTGGTGAGATTCTGCCACTTCCCTGATACTAAACACACACACACACGTTTGAGCATGTTAAGTATATACAGTATGTATATATGTGTGGGTCAATGATGTGACAGGTCATTTTTATGTCCAAAGGCCTTAATAAAAATAAAAAACAAAGATATGACATCCAAAGTATGACAACTAGATCTCTTTTATTGAATCCAAAAGGATTTAATTATATTTTCCTACATATAAAGGTATTTTAAAGATTTTGAAGTGTCAAAAGGTCATTCGGTTTAACCGTCCAAAGGCCAATACAGCCATTTCATTTGTGATTAAAATATCTTAAAATGTAATAAATGTATTTGTTTTATTCTGGCATTATTTTATAACATCATATATCAACATAGTGCAAAATAAAATTATGTGTAGAAGTCGTTGCTTTCATATGAGAAAGACAGTCCGGAAAAATGAATTTCATTGATGTCATTCGGAGTAACCAATATAAAGGGACCATTTTGGATCAATATCATGTGACAGGATGTGACATCATTCAGACACCTGCAAAGGACCACATGGTCGTGAAGCAAAGTAACTAACTCTAATTTAACTATTTGAAAAATTCATGTAATGGTAATGGAGAAATTAAGACAAATTTTAATTTAAAATAAAATAAATTTTATTACTCATTTTTTATTTTACAGTACAATAGTGGTATTATAACATATTTCTTATTTTGTTAAATAGTTGTATTTTTAATCATAATAAAATCATAATTACTATTAACAGTGGGAATTAATCGATTAAAAAAAATTGGTGTGGGATTTACTTAAAATTCACTCAGAAATCGCTAGTAAATTTCACAAATAATATCAAATGGCATGTATTATTATTTTTTTTTTTTTTATTAATTACATGATGTGGCGATTAATTAATGTAATCTAATCTAATCAAATTTGGCTGTGAAATTACCTCCAAAATTTAAAGTCATTATTGTGTTAAATGAGAAAAGCATCAATTAGACATTACAAATGTGTACATGTGTAGAAGTCGCTGCTTTGTTATGAGAAACAATGTTCAGAAAAATGAATTTCATTGATGTCATTCAGAGTAACTAATATAAAGGGACCATTTTGGATCAAGTCATGCAGTCAGTATCATGTGACAGGATGTGACATCATTCAGACACCTGCAAAGGGCCACATGGTCATGAAGCAAAGTAACTAACTCTCTCAACTATTTGATAAATTCATGTTTTTGCTCATTCGGTACAACCGCTATAAAACATGCGAAATGTTGTAATATTTTAAAAACTTGTACTAAATATAAAATGTTTGATTGTCCTTTTGTTTGCTAGCTAGATATCAGCCTGTTAGCATTGTTTGAAAATATCGTCATTCAGTATAACCAAAAGTGTCATTCGGTAAAACCGAAATTTTGGTTAAACCAAATGACTTTTTTGGTGACAAATTTTCTCCATCTTGTAAAAAATGACAAAAGCAGTGTTAATTGAATATAAAAACCACAAAATCTCATTATTAACACTTCAAAAATTAATTATATCATTATGTTTTTTGACACTTTTAAAAGCCTTATTCGTCAGTGACTCATGTATTTAAATGCTCAAATCTGAACATCAGATCTGTGTACCTGTGTATCAGCGCCCCGGCCGCCTGTCCGAACAGGCTGATTTGAGTGGTTTCCTCTTCAGACACGATCTCCGGCTGCGATGCATGCTGGGAAACCAGCCGAGGAATCTCCCCTCTCTGTTTATCTTCCCACGACTTCAGAGTGTTTTCGAACGCCTGCAAAACAGCCATATTTGAGTTGAGTTTTATTATCCAAGAGCCTCATCTCGAGTTCCCATGATGCCGCTCGTACGCACTGACCCGGTCTCTGGTGAGGGTTTGTGTGCGGTTCTTGTGGTGGATCCGGATGTATCCCGGCGGTTGGATCCAGGCCTCTCCGTCCACCTGCACAGGTACACCTTCATCTCCCAGAATCGTGATCTTCACTGTCCGACACTGATGAAGACACAAACACTCCTTACAAAATCATATCTGTGTACTAGTCAACCATATTTTGGTGAAAAAATTGTAGCCAGAAGCGAGTTAATGACAAAACACGAGTGTGTACCTGTGCGATACGGTGGTGCTGTAGATTAATAACTCTAGAAACAGCCATCTGCATGCTGCCGAACACAGCCACCACCTCCAGGATCTTATCGTCAAACGACGGCGCCGTGAACGTCTGTAAACAAACACACAGAGCGTGAGAAACACAAACGCTTCAGTATTACACACAGGAAGGAGATGCACAAACTTACATCATCCTCTTTAGTTCCGCCCCAGAAGTTTGTTCCTCCTGCGTAACTGGGAATATTCAACACGGCGATTCCTTGGAGACTGGGAAGAGGGATCGGCCTGCCGTCACACTACAAACACACACACTCACTCAGGTTAGGTCGATTCACCTTGTAAACATGGAGTCTCTCCATCAGTGTCGACTCCGGTTTGAACAATGTAAGGCTGAACACCGTTACTGACAATCCTCATTTTGCCTGCGTGAGATTCTCCAGCTTTGTTGTTGTTGAGCTGTTAAAGCTCCGCCCTCTTCTGGAGCAGCAGCTCATTTGCATTTAAAGGGACACACACAAAAATGGTGTGTTTCTGCTCAAATTTGACAAGCTATAATAAATGATCTGTGGGGGATTTTGAGCTGAAACTTCACAGACACATTCTGGAGACACTCACCTCCAGCAGAACTCTCTGTTCCAGGTTCTTGTATGTTCTGTGCAGAAGTTCTCTGGTGCCCAGGACTCCATACCACATCATGTTCTTAGTCCGACTCCTAAACACACACACGTTATTAGAGATGGGAATCAAGAGGCCCCAAGATATGATATTATCACAATTCTTAAGCAATGACACGATATTATTGCAATTTAAGCATCTTGCAATATGCTGAGTATTGCAATAAAATTGATTTATTACCTTTTTTTTCCAACTGCAAATGACCCCAAAGAAAAACTTTGTCCAAATATGTGTTTATCTAATAATATTAAGTTCTCAGTCTGTTCATTTCACATTTTTTTCATCCCCTCGTTCAATATTTTCCTTCCTTGTGTTTTAGACATTTTTAATTAAAATCAATCAATCTGCACATTTCAATGTTTTCAAACTCAATTAAAGGTGCCAAACGTCTTTTTAAAAGATGTAATATTAGTCTAAGGTGTCCCCTGAATGTGTCTGTCAAGTTTCAGCTCAAAATACCCCATAGATTTTTTTTAATTAATTTTTTTTAACTGCCTTTTTTTGGGCATCATTAAATATGAGCCGATTCAGGCTGCGGCCCCTTTAAATTCTCCTGCTCTCCGCCCCCTGTGCTCACGCTTGCCTTAAACACCATAAACAAAGTTCACACAGCTAATATAACCCTCAAAATTGGTCTTTACAAAGTGTTCGTCATGCAGCATGTCTAATCGCATAAGTATGGTATTTATTTGGATGTTTACATTTGATTCTGAATGAGTTTGATGGTGCTCCGTGGCTAAAGCTAACATTACACACCGTTGGAGAGATTTATAAAGAATGAAGTTGTGTTTATGAATTATACAGACTGCAAGTGTTTAAAAATGAAAATAGTGACGGCTCTTGTCTCTGTGAATACAGTAATAAACGATGGTAACTTTAACCACATTTAACAGTACATTAGCAACATGCTAACGAAACATTTAGAAAGACAATTTACAAATATCACTAAAAATATCATGATATCATGGATCATGTCAGTTATTATTGCTCCATCTGCCATTTTTTCCTATTGTTCTTGCTTGCTTACCTAGTCTGATGATTCAGCTGTGCGTTTATACGTTTATACTGGCTGCCCTTGTGTAATGGCTTGAACATGGGCTGGCATATGCAAATATTGGGGTCATACATATTAATGATCTCGACTGTTGCGTAACAGTCGGTGTTATGTTGAGATTCGCCTGTTCTTCGGAGGTCTTTTAAACAAATGAGATTTATATAAGGAGGAAACAATGGAGTTTGAGACTCACTGTATGTCTTTTCCATGTACTGAACTCTTGTTATTCAACTATGCCAAGATAAATTAAATTTTTATTTCTAGGGCACCTTTAAATGTATTTGTTTTTACAATGCATAGTGTTTTGGGCAGTTTCACAAAGAACAACCTTCCTAATACCCTAATGATAAGTCAAAGCTCATAAGATGCATATATTTATAACAGATACTTAAAAGCCTAACACTTGGATGCTAGATGGCGCTATGGAGTAATTATATCTCTTAAAGGATTAGTTCACTTCAAATTAAAATTTCCTGATAATTTACTCTCCTCCATGTCATCCAAAATGTTCATGTCTTTCTTTCTTCAGTGGAAAAGAAATGAAGGTTTTTGATGAAAACATTCCAGGGTTTTTCTCCATATAGTGGACTTCACTGGGGTTCAACGGGTTGAAGGTCCAAATGTCAGTTTCAGTGCAGCTTCAAAGAGCTCTACATGATCCCAGACGAGGAATAAGAGTCTTATCTAGAGAAACCATTGCTCATTTTCTAAAAAAAATAAAAAATTATATACCTTTTAACCACAAATGCTCGTCTTGCACTGCTCTGTGATGTGCCACGCATGACGTAATCATGTTGGAAAGGTCACTTTTTTTTTAAAAAAAAGTGAGCAATGGTTTCTCTAGATAAGACTCTTATTCCTCGTCTGGGATCATGTAGAGCTCTTTGAAGCTGCACTGAAACTGACATTTGGACCTTCAACCTGTTGAACCCCAGTGAAGTCCACTATATGGAGAAAAATCCTGGAATGTTTTCCTCAAAAACCTTAATTTCTTTTCAACTGAAGAAAGAAAAACATGAACATCTTGGATGAAATGGGGGGGGGGGGGGGGGGAGTAAATTATTATTAAGTTTTAATCCTGAAGTAAACTAATCCTTTTTAACCCGACTCACAGAAACCTGTTCACATCATTACATTTACAAACATCATTTAGACCATTTATGCATCTTTTCAACTAGTGTCAACATCAAATGTCCTTGACAAGTTTGATGTCATGATATTTCCTTAAATTAGTGAGGACATGTGACCCTCACAAGACCTTTGAGAGCAGAAGAGGCTCTCAAAACATCATGATCAGATGCTGAAGTTTGCATACCTGCATTTCTCCGGATGCTCGTCGCGTTTATTGTTGAAGTCCAGAGAGATTTTGGCGTCCAGACCGATTCCAAAATAATTATTCATCACACATTTCTCTGTGTACAGATCCCTAAAACACAGAGAGGCACTCTCGCATCAGTCCATTTAAAGGAGATTGTTGACAAGGTGAAGAAAAAGATCATGTGACTCACAGGTTCTCTGGATCACAGCTGAATGGGTCGGCGTTGACCAACAGCCTGCTGATCACTGACCCGCTGAAAGAGCCCGACACACCCGCCCTGAGACCTGAACACGAAAACACACATCATGAGCTTCTGAACAACATCAACGACTCTGCCGATTCACTGACGACTGCTGCTCTTACTTGGGTAGAGGATCTTGGTGTTCAGCATGGGCATGTTCTCTCTACTTCCTGTCTGTGTAGGAAGTGAGGCGGAGCTGCCTATGGATAGGCGTTCTTTACTGATGAGCTTCTCACATGGAGTCTTAGACACTGAGATAGAGAGAAAAATAAGTGACGCTGTACTTCAGGAACGAGTGTTTGCACGTTTCAAGAGCCTCACCTCTTCTGCTGGTTCGCGTTCTGTTGCTGTATGACAGCAGAGATGATCGCTCAGCATCATCATCCTCATCTTCATCCTCCGCAGGCAGTGAGGGCAAACCTTCCTCCGTTTGAGCGTTCTGTTCATCCACCGCTGAAAGACCAGATCATGACAGAATATTAATTGCTGGACAAATGTTTAATTTATTTGAATGGATTATTTAAAAAAATGTTTTTGAATGAATTCAATGGCTTATTAATAAATACTTGTTTCATTACTGGACGAATCAGTGTTTTTGAACGAATCTTTTGAATGAATGATTCAATGACTTATATATTTTTCAACAGTCACTTGTCGCCAAAACAAGTTACTGGGTTGTCCTTTTTCACGTTTTCTGGATTGGTAGATGCACCGGGGACCATATAATAACACTTAAACACGAAAAAGTCAGATTTTTTTACATGTTCAAATGTCAATATCAAATGAGATGAAGCACCTTTTTCTCTTTTTCATTTACCTTTCTCCGTGTGCTCTATGATTTGTCTGATGGCTTTCTTCAGGCTGTTGGCACGTAACATCAGCTGCTCACGAGGTTTGAAGATAGCGGCAGGCGGTCGAGGAGAACAAGGAGCCGTGACTGTGGGCGGGGCAGTGGGCGGAGCCAACACCACACCCTCCCCGTCAACCTGCTCCTCGGCGATGGTGGGCGGAGGCGCAGTCATTACACTGGTGGCCTGGGCTTCCTCATTAAGCGTCTTCAGTAACGAGTCCAACTTTTCTTTAAGCACACAACACTGCATACAAAAACATCCTGAGTAATTCATCAGCCAATCACAAAACACTTCCAGCTTTCAAAAGCCAATCACAAAACAGCAAGTCATCTAATAGCCAATCACAGCTGACCTTTTTAGCCATGGCCTCTGATTCTTCTGAATTTTCTGTGTTCTTCTCATATGCACGTCCCACTTTCGCAACAAAATCCTTTACCGTCTCACACAAAACTCTGAAAAACACACTTTTAGATAAGCAGGCTGCAACGAACAGAAATACACACCGTTGCTTACATATACAGTACGTACTTGGCAGAGGAAATGACCACAGAGTGCTGATCGGACGTCAAGATTTTGGAGAGATGAGCAGCAACGGAGTCTTCATAAGTCAGAATGTGCTGCACCTGGAACAGAGGAAACACAGAACAGCCGTTGGGAAAAGAGGAAACACCGAACTGCCATGTGGAAGAGAGTAAACACAGAAAAGACAATGGGAAGAGAGGAAACACAGAACAGCCGCTGGGAAGAGAGGAAACACCGAACAACCGCTGGGAAGAGAGGAAACACCGAACAGCAGTTGGGAAGAGAGGAAACACCGAACAGCCAATGGGAAGAGAGGAAACACCGAACAGCCGATGGGAAGAGAGGAAACACCGAACAGCCGTTGAGAAGAGAGGAAACACCGAACAACCGCTGGGAAGAGAGGAAACACCGAACAGCCGATGGGAAGAGAGGAAACACCGAACAGCCGTTGGGAAGAGTGGAAACACAGAAAAGACAATGGGAAGAGAGGAAACACAGAACAGCCGTTGGGAAGAGAGGAAACACAGAAAAGACAATGGGAAGAGAGGAAACACAGAACAGCCGTTGGGAAAAGAGGAAACACCAAACTGCCATTGGGAAGAGAGGAAACACAGAAAAGACAATGGGAAGAGAGGAAACACAGAACAGCCGTTGGGAAGAGAGGAAACACCGAACAACCGCTGGGAAGAGAGGAAACACCGAACAGCAGCTGGGAAGAGAGGAAACAACGAACAGCAGTTGGGAAGAGGGGAAACAACGAACAGCCGTTGGGAAGAGAGGAAACACCGAACAGCAGTTGGGAAAAGAGGAAACACCAAACTGCCATTGGGAAGAGAGGAAACACAGAAAAGACAATGGGAAGAGAGGAAACACAGAACAGCCGATGGGAAGAGAGGAAACACAGAACAGCCGTTGGGAAAAGAGGAAACACCAAACTGCCATTGGGAAGAGAGGAAACACAGAAAAGACAATGGGAAGAGAGGAAACACAGAACAGCCGTTGGGAAGAGAGGAAACACAGAAAAGACAATGGGAAGAGAGGAAACACAGAACAGCCGTTGGGAAAAGAGGAAACACCAAACTGCCATTGGGAAGAGAGGAAACACCGAACAGCCGTTGGGAAGAGAGGAAACACAGAACAGCAGTTGGGAAAAGAGGAAACACCAAACTGCCATTGGGAAGAGAGGAAACACCGAACAGCCGTTGGGAAGAGAGGAAACACCGAACAGCCATTGGGAAGAGAGGAAACACCGAACAGCAGTTGGGAAGAGAGGAAACACCGAACAGCAGTTGGGAAGAGAGGAAACACCGAACAGCCGTTGGGAAGAGAGGAAACACCGAACAGCAGTTGGGAAGAGAGGAAACACCGAACAGCAGTTGGGAGGAGAGGAAACACCGAACAGCAGTTGGGAGGAGAGGAAACACCGAACAGCAGTTGGGAAGAGAGGAAACACAGAACAGCCGTTGGGAAAAGAGGAAACACCAAACTGCCATTGGGAAGAGAGGAAACAAAGAACAGCAGTTGGGAAGAGAGGAAACACCGAACAGCCGTTGGGAAGAGAGGAAACACCGAACAGCAGTTGGGAAGAGAGGAAACACCGAACAGCAGTTGGGAGGAGAGGAAACACAGAACAGCAGTTGGGAAAAGAGGAAAAACCAAACTGCCATTGGGAAGAGAGGAAACACAGAAAAGACAATAGGAAGAGAGGAAACACAGAACAGCCGTTGGGAAGAGAGGAAACACCGAACAGCAGTTGGGAGGAGAGGAAACACCGAACAGCAGTTGGGAGGAGAGGAAACACAGAACAGCCGTTGGGAAGAGAGGAAACACAGAACAACAGGTGGGAAGAGAGGAAACACCGAACAGCCGATGGGAGGGAGGAAACACAGAACAACAGTTGGGAAGAGAGGAAACACCGAACAGCCGTTGGGAAGAGAGGAAACACCGAACAGCAGTTGGGAGGAGAGGAAACACAGAATAGCCGTTGGGAAAAGAGGAAACACCAAACTGCCATTGGGAAGAGAGGAAACACAGAACAGCAGTTGGGAAGAGAGGAAACACAGAACAGCAGTTGGGAAAAGAGGAAACACCAAACTGCCATTGGGAAGAGAGGAAACACAGAACAGCAGTTGGGAAGAGAGGAAACACAGAACAGCCGATGGGAAGAGAGGAAACACCGAACAGCAGTTAGGAAGAGAGGAAACACAGAACAGCCGATGGGAAGAGAGGAAACACAGATCAACAGGTGGGAAGAGAGGAAACACTGAACAGCCGATGGGAGGGAGGAAACACAGAACAACAGTTGGGAAGAGAGGAAACACACGAACAGCAGTTGGGAAGAGAGGAAACACCGAACAGCAGTTAGGAAGAGAGGAAACACCGAACAGCTTATGGGAAGAGAGGAAACACAGAACAACAGGTGGGAAGAGAGGAAACACCGAACAGCCGATGGGAGGGAGGAAACACAGAACAGCCGATGGGAAGAGAGGAAACACCGAACAGCAGTTGGGAGGAGAGGAAACACAGAACAGCCGTTGGGAAAAGAGGAAACACAGAACAGCAGTTGGGAAGAGAGGAAACACAGAACAGCAGTTGGGAAAAGAGGAAACACCAAACTGCCATTGGGAAGAGAGGAAACACAGAACAGCAGTTGGGAAGAGAGGAAACACAGAACAGCCGATGGGAAGAGAGGAAACACCGAACAGCAGTTAGGAAGAGAGGAAACACAGAACAGCCGATGGGAAGAGAGGAAACACCGAACAGCCGTTGAGAAGAGAGGAAACACAGAACAGCCGATGAGAAGAGAGGAAACACAGAACAGCCGATGGGAAGAGAGGAAACACCGAACAGCAGTTAGGAAGAGAGGAAACACCGAACAGCCGATGGGAAGAGAGGAAACACAGAACAACAGGTGGGAAGAGAGAAAACACCGAACAGCCGATGGGAGGGAGGAAACACAGAACAACAGTTGGGAAGAGAGGAAACACACGAACAGCAGTTGGGAAGAGAGGAAACACACGAACAGCAGTTGGGAAGAGAGGAAACACCGAACAGCAGTTAGGAAGAGAGGAAACACCGAACAGCTGATGGGAAGAGAGGAAACACAGAACAATAGTTGGGAAGAGAGGAAACACAGAACAGCCGATGGGAAGAGAGGAAACACCGAACAGCCGTTGAGAAGAAAGGAAACACAGAACAGCCGATGGGAAGAGAGGAAACACAGAACAGCCGTTGGGAAAAGAGGAAACACCAAACTGCCATTGGGAAGAGAGGAAACACAGAAAAGACAATGGGAAGAGAGGAAACACAGAACAGCCGTTGGGAAGAGAGGAAACACAGAAAAGACAATGGGAAGAGAGGAAACACAGAACAGCCGTTGGGAAAAGAGGAAACACCAAACTGCCATTGGGAAGAGAGGAAACACAGAAAAGACAATGGGAAGAGAGGAAACACAGAACAGCCGTTGGGAAGAGAGGAAACACCGAACAACCGCTGGGAAGAGAGGAAACACCGAACAGCAGCTGGGAAGAGAGGAAACACCGAACAGCAGTTGGGAAGAGAGGAAACACTGAACAGCCGTTGGGAAGAGAGGAAACACCGAACAGCCGTTGGGAAAAGAGGAAACACCAAACTGCCATTGGGAATAGAGGAAACACCGAACAGCCGTTGGGAAGAGAGGAAACACAGAACAGCAGTTGGGAAGAGAGGAAACACAGAACAGCCGTTGGGAAAAGAGGAAACGCCAAACTGCCATTGGGAAGAGAGGAAACACAGAACAGCAGTTGGGAAGAGAGGAAACACAGAACAGCAGTTGGGAAGAGAGGAAACACAGAACAGCAGTTGGGAAGAGAGGAAACACAGAACAGCAGTTGGGAAAAGAGGAAACACCAAACTGCCATTGGGAAGAGAGGAAACACAGAACAGCAGTTGGGAAGAGAGGAAACACAGAACAGCAGTTGGGAAGAGAGGAAACACAGAACAGCAGTTGGGAAGAGAGGAAACACAGAACAGCAGTTGGGAAGAGAGGAAACACAGAACAGCCGATGGGAAGAGAGGAAACACCGAACAGCCGATGAGAAGAGAGGAAACACCGAACAGCAGTTGGGAAGAGAGGAAACACAGAACAGCCGATGAGAAGAGAGGAAACACCGAACAGCAGTTGGGAAGAGAGGAAACACAGAACAGCAGTTGGGAAGAGAGGAAACACCGAACAGCCGATGAGAAGAGAGGAAACACCGAACAGCAGTTGGGAAGAGAGGAAACACCGAACAGCCGATGAGAAGAGAGGAAACACCGAACAGCAGTTGGGAAGAGAGGAAACACAGAACAGCCGATGAGAAGAGAGGAAACACCGAACAGCAGTTGGGAAGAGAGGAAACACAGAACAGCAGTTGGGAAGAGAGGAAACACAGAACAGCAGTTGGGAAGAGAGGAAACACCGAACAGCCGATGAGAAGAGAGGAAACACCGAACAGCAGTTGGGAAGAGAGGAAACACAGAACAGCCGATGAGAAGAGAGGAAACACCGAACAGCAGTTGGGAAGAGAGGAAACACCGAACAGCAGTTGGGAAGAGAGGAAACACCGAACAGCAGTTGGGAAGAGAGGAAACACAGAACAGCCGATGAGAAGAGAGGAAACACCGAACAGCAGTTGGGAAGAGAGGAAACACAGAACAGCAGTTGGGAAGAGAGGAAACACAGAACAGCCGATGGGAAGAGAGGAAACACCGAACAGCCGATGAGAAGAGAGGAAACACCGAACAGCAGTTGGGAAGAGAGGAAACACAGAACAGCCGATGGGAAGAGAGGAAACACCGAACAGCAGTTGGGAAGAGAGGAAACACAGAACAGCAGTTGGGAAGAGAGGAAACACCGAACAGCCGATGAGAAGAGAGGAAACACCGAACAGCCGATGAGAAGAGAGGAAACACAGAACAATAGTTGGGAAGAGAGGAAACACCGAACAGCAGTTGGGAAGAGAGGAAACACCGAACAGCCGATGAGAAGAGAGGAAACACCAAACAGCAGTTGGGAAGAGAGGAAGCACAGAACAGCAGTTGGGAAGAGAGGAAACACCGAACAGCCGATGGGAAGAGAGGAAACACAGAACAGCAGTTGGGAAGAGAGGAAACACAGAACAGCAGTTGGGAAGAGAGGAAACACCGAACAGCCGATGGGAAGAGAGGAAACACAGAACAGCAGTTGGGAAGAGAGGAAACACCGAACAGCCGATGGGAAGAGAGGAAACACAGAACAGCAGTTGGGAAGAGAGGAAACACCGAACAGCCGATGGGAAGAGAGGAAACACAGAACAGCAGTTGGGAAGAGAGGAAACACCGAACAGCCGATGGGAAGAGAGGAAACACCGAACAGCCGATGAGAAGAGAGGAAACACAGAACAGCCGATGAGAAGAGAGGAAACACTGAACAGCAGTTGGGAAGAGAGGAAACACCGAACAGCCGATGAGAAGAGAGGAAACACCGAACAGCCGATGAGAAGAGAGGAAACACCGAACAGCCGATGAGAAGAGAGGAAACACAGAACAGCCGATGAGAAGAGAGGAAACACCGAACAGCAGTTGGGAAGAGAGGAAACACAGAACAGCAGTTGGGAAGAGAGGAAACACCGAACAGCCGATGGGAAGAGAGGAAACACAGAACAACAGTTGGGAAGAGAGGAAACACCGAACAGCCGATGGGAAAAGAGGAAACACAGAACAGCAGTTGGGAAGAGAGGAAACACCGAACAGCCTTTGGGAAGAGAGGAAACACCGAACAGCAGTTGGGAAGAGCCAAACAGCCAATCAGAGCAGCAAGTTTGATCTTTTGAAATACAAGATTTTGATGTAAGATACTGATTATTCAATTGTAAATAAATAAAGTGTGGGAAAGAATTAAAAAAAATATTATAATAATAATTTAATTTTATAATTTTTTTATTTCAAACTTTAAACCATCAAGCTATTATTTTGTAAAATATCACACTGCTACACTTCACTTTGAAATACAAATTTATTTAATTAAATTAGCACAAAGATATTTAATTAAATTGCGATTTGATAATCGTGCCGAGTCATGATTTCAGTTTAATTACAATTAATCATGCAGCCCTACTTCAAAGTTTTAATTATATATTTATATACAATTATAGTATTTATTAATATTTTGAATTGAGTATTCATTTTAATTCTCGAGAGAGCGGGACATTTTTTTTTTATTCTCCTTTTGTGGTCCATAAAAGAAAGTGGGGCATATGACAAGGTGAGTAAATGATGACTTAAGTTTCATTTTAGGGTGAACTGTCCCTTTAAATCAGCATTACCTCTGAGTCCTCACTGCAGTCCTCGGTTACCGTGGAGCTGGAGTGTTGCCGTGGTAACTTGGTCTCATATACCATAATACTCCATCTACGAGAAATAAAAGCGTTGGAAGGTTTGTCAAGGACTGAGACAGACTGAGACTGACAGATACTTCAGGCACACAAACTGACCTGTCCAGCATCTTGGTACTGGCTCTCTCCAGTTTCTCCAGGATCTGCGGTAACTGTGTGTCGTCATCACACGCCGAGCCCCAGCCCAAAACTCTGGCCAGGTCATTTCCTGTTCCCAGCGGAAGCACGCCCAGCTGGCACTGCAGACACCACATCAAAACATCAAACTCTAGACATGAACCCGTGGCTCAAACAGTAACTAGCAACAAACCCAAGATAACAATTCAATTCACAGGAAATGCATGAACTGAAAAGCACCACCAGAAGGCAGTATAAGCACAGAAAATGTGTCTGAACTCTGTTCATCCTGTATAGTACGGCATATTAGTATCAGTGCATGTGATTCATTAATGTTCCAGTATGCCGTTAACCACAGCCGGTGTAGTATTATCTGTAGTACAAGTATGCAGTAAGATTGAGTGTCTGTTGTGTTTGTGTACCTGTTTGTGTAACGTCAGAGTGTCTATCTCTGATAAAACCCATCCGACACTGCCGTCTCCTCCACACACCAGAATACGAAACGTGTCGAACTTCTGAAACAGACGCAAGCTGCGACAGACACACACAAACACAAAGATGTCAACGAGCAAATATGAAATGCAAGATTGTCGATTTTTTTTATTGTCTGAGTGGATATTTACTATCGTGTGTATGTGTGTGTGAGAGTGTGTGTTTGTGTTTACATGTGTTTTAGTGTCTGTGTGTGTCTGTGTGTTTTAGTGTGTGTGTGTCTGTGTGTTTTTGTGTGTGTCTGCGTGTACATGTGTTTTAGTGTGTGTACATCTGTTTTAGTGTGTGTGTATCTGTGTGTGTGTGTGTTTTAGTGTGTACATCTGTTTTAGTGTGTGTGTATCTGTGTGTGTGTGTTTTAGTGTGTACATCTGTTTTAGTGTGTGTGTATCTGTGTGTGTGTGTTTTAGTGTGTGTGTGTATGTGTTTTAGTGTCTGTGTGTGTCTGTGTAGGTGTGTTTTTGTGTGTATGTGTACGTTTTAGTGTGTGTCTGTGTGTACATGTGTTTTAGTGTGTGTGTGTGTATGTGTGTATCTGTGTATGAGTGTTTTAGTGTGTTTTAGTGTGTATCTGTGTATGAGTGTTTTAGTGTGTATGTGTTTTAGTGTGTATCTGTGTATGAGTGTTTTAGTGTGTATGTGTTTTAGTGTGTGTATGAGTGTTTTAGTGTCTGTGTGTGTCTGTGTGTATCTGTGTATGAGTGTTTTTTGTGTGTGTGTGTCTGTGTGTTTAATGTGCATCTGTGTATGAGTGTTTTAGTGTGTGTGTCTGTGTGTTTTAGTGTGTGTGTGTTTTAGTGTGTGTGTGTTTTAGTGTGTATCTGTGTATGAGTGTTTTTGTGTGTGTGTCTGTGTGTTTTAGTGTGTGTCTGTGTGTACATGTGTTTTAGTGTGTGTGTGTGTATGTGTGTATCTGTGTATGAGTGTTTTTTTGTGTGTGTGTGTCTGTGTGTTTAATGTGCATCTGTGTATGAGTGTTTTAGTGTGTGTGTCTGTGTGTTTTAGTGTGTGTGTGTTTTAGTGTGTGTGTGTTTTAGTGTGTATCTGTGTATGAGTGTTTTAGTGTGTATGTGTTTTAGTGTGTATCTGTGTATGAGTGTTTTAGTGTGTATGTGTTTTAGTGTGTATCTGTGTATGAGTGTTTTAGTGTGTATGTGTTTTAGTGTGTATCTGTGTATGAGTGTTTTAGTGTGTATGTGTTTTAGTGTGTATCTGTGTATGAGTGTTTTAGTGTGTATGTGTTTTAGTGTGTGTATGAGTGTTTTAGTGTCTGTGTGTGTCTGTGTGTATCTGTGTATGAGTGTTTTTTTGTGTGTGTGTGTCTGTGTGTTTAATGTGCATCTGTGTATGAGTGTTTTAGTGTGTGTGTGTTTTAGTGTGTATCTGTGTATGAGTGTTTTAGTGTGTATGTGTTTTAGTGTGTGTATGAGTGTTTTAGTGTCTGTGTGTGTCTGTGTGTATCTGTGTATGAGTGTTTTTTTGTGTGTGTGTGTCTGTGTGTTTAATGTGCATCTGTGTATGTGTGTTTTAGTGTGTGTGTGTTTTAGTGTGTATCTGTGTATGAGTGTTTTAGTGTGTATGTGTTTTAGTGTGTGTATGAGTGTTTTAGTGTCTGTGTGTGTCTGTGTGTATCTGTGTATGAGTGTTTTTTTGTGTGTGTGTGTCTGTGTGTTTAATGTGCATCTGTGTATGTGTGTTTTAGTGTGTGTGTTTTAGTGTGTATCTGTGTATGAGTGTTTTTGTGTGTGTGTCTGTGTGTTTTAGTGTGTGTCTGTGTGTACATGTTTTAGTGTGTGTGTGTCTGTGTGTTTTAGTGTGTGTCTGTGTGTACATGTGTTTTAGTGTGTACATCTGTTTTAGTGTGTGTGTATCTGTGTGTGTGTGTGTGTGTGTTTTAGTGTGCGTGTATGTGTTTTAGTGTGTGTGTGTCTGTGTGTGTGTTTTAGTGTGTGTGTGTCTGTGTAGGTGTGTTTTTGTGTGTATGTGTACATTTTAGTGTGTGTGTGTGTCTGTGTGTTTTAGTGTGTATGTGTTTTAGTGTGTGTGTGTCTGTGTAGGTGTGTTTTTGTGTGTATGTGTACATTTTAGTGTGTGTGTGTGTCTGTGTGTTTTAGTGTGTATGTGTTTTTGTGTGTGTATGTGTGTTTTAGTGTATGAGTGTTTTAGTGTGTGTGTGTTTTAGTGTGTGTATGTGTGTTTTAGTGTGTATCTGTGTATGAGTGTTTTAGTGTGTATGTGTTTTAGTGTGTGTATGAGTGTTTTAGTGTCTGTGTGTTTAGTGTGTGTATCTGTGTGTGTGTGTGTTTTAGTGTGCGTGTATGTGTTTTAGTGTGTACATCTGTTTTAGTGTGTGTGTATCTGTGTGTGTGTGTTTTAGTGTGTGTGTATGTGTTTTAGTGTCTGTGTGTGTCTGTGTAGGTGTGTTTTTGTGTGTATGTGTACGTTTTAGTGTGTGTCTGTGTGTACATGTGTTTTAGTGTGTGTGTGTGTGTGTGTATGTGTGTTTTAGTGTATGAGTGTTTTAGTGTGTGTATGTGTGTTTTAGTGTCTGTGTGTTTTAGTGTGTGTGTGTGTTTGTGTGTATCTGTGTATGAGTGTTTTTGTGTGTACATGTGTGTTTGAGTGTGTCTGTGTGTGTGTGTGTGTGTGTTTGTGTGTGTGTGTGTGTGTTTGTGTGTGTTTGAGTGTGTGTGTGTGTTTGAGTGTGTGTGTGTGTTTGAGTGTGTGTGTGTGTGTGTGTGTGTGTGTGTGTGTGTGTGTGTGTGTTTGAGTGTGTATGTGTGTTTGTGTGTGTGTGTGTGTGTGTGTGTGTTTGAGTGTGTGTGTGTGTGTGTTTGAGTGTGTGTGTGTGTTTGAGTGTATGTGTGTTTGTGTGTGTGTGTGTGTGTGTGTGTGTGTTTGTGTGTGTGTGTGTGTGTGTGTATGTGTGTTTGAGTGTGTGTGTGTGTGTGTGTGTGTGTTTGAGTGTGTGTGTGTCTGTGTGTGTGTGTGTGTGTGTATGTGTGTTTGAGTGTGTGTGTATGTGTGTTTGAGTGTGTGTGTGTGTGTGTGTGTTTGAGTGTGTGTGTGTCTGTGTGTGTGTGTGTGTATGTGTGTTTGAGTGTGTGTGTGTGTGTCTGTGAGTCCTGGTAACATTATTTGGACAAAATGTCCCCACAAAGATGGCAATTTCCAAAATCCTCATCCTTGTGGGACATTTTTTGGTCCCCATGAAGAAAAGAGCTTATAAATCACACTAAATTATGCTTATTTGAAAATGAAAAATGCAGAAAGTTTTCAGTGATGGGAAGGGCAGAATATACAGTTTATACAGTATAAAAATCATTATGTCTGTGGAGAATGTGTGTGTGTGTGTGTGTGTGTGTGTGTGTGTGTGTGTGTGTGTGTGTGTGTGTGTGTGTGTGTGTGTGTGTGTGTGTGTGTGTGTGTGTGTGTGTGTGTGTGTGTGTCTTACCCCAGATGTGGCCCTCCATTCATCAGATCAAACACTTGTGCAGGGTTCAACAGCTGTTTGAACCGCCGTAGAAACTTCACGCCCTGATTATCTCCACTTTTACTGTTCACGAACACCAACAACGGGCTGGTGCAGGTCGGAGGACACGTCGCCTTCCAGAACCCTACAAACACACAAGAGAGAGGGTGCAGTTTCACAGTGTTATTTTAGTATTTTTTAACCGGTAACACTTTACAATAAGGTTAACATGAACTAACAACGAAAAATACTTAAAGTTTAAAAGCTTAAACTTTAAACATGCATCATTTTGAATCTTCAGTCTAGACAATGTGACGCTTCATTTTCTGAGCTATTCCTGACATAAAGCCATAATTGGTCATTTCTGTGAGGTGATTTTTAGATACGAGCTATTTCTGACGGAGCGCTCTGATTGGATATTTCCGTGAGATCGCTCTGATTTCACTCTGATTGGTCATCTCTGGGAAAGTATTCTGACGAGTTGTTTTTGCAGAAGTGCTCTGATTGGTTGATACTGAGGGAACGCTCTGATTGGATGCTCACCGTCCGAGTCGATGCTGTTGAGGGCGGTGGGTGGAATCACGGACACTTTACACTGACCCAACGGACACTTAGAAGAGAGCTGGTCTTTGCACCCAGCATGCACCTAGTGAACGTACACACAGTTGATTGTCATCTTTGTCTTCCATTAAATGTGTAGCATAACATTAATGAATGTCAGAAAATCATGAACTTTCACACACTCACCATGGCTTTACACCACAAACAGCGCCAGTCCTGAAGTCTCAGAACGCTGCCGCAGGTTTTATCACACACAGTGCATTTGGCACTGACGGGCAGATTCCCCTCCAGCCACTGGTGAGGCATCGATATCTAACGAGTTTACAAAGGTGTTAATTACAAGTTCAGAGATTACCTGACCTTCTTACACATAATGGATATAACCATAACCACCCTATCACAAAACAAGAAAAAAGTGTAGCATTGCACAAACAACGCTCACCCCATCCTCATCCTCCAGTATGTCTTTGCCGATGGAGGCCAGAGTCGTCCATTTGCAGTTATTAGTGGCTCTGACCGCACAACGCTTGTGAGCTTTGAACTTGCACACTGTACAACACACAAAGGTTTCAGTCAAGTTAAAGGGTTAGTTCACCTAAAAATCATCATTTACTCACCCTCATGTCTTTCTAAACCAATAAGATTTTTGTTCATCTTCAAAACACAAATGAAGATATTTTAAATGAAATTGAGAATGAACCTCATTGGTTCTTGCTGAAGCTCAAACGTGCTGCGTAACACGAGAATGAACCTCATTGGTTCTCGTAGAAGCTCAAACGTGCTGCGTAACATGAGAATGAACCTTATTGGTTCTTGCTGAAGCTCAAACGTGCTGCGTAACACGAGAATGAACCTCATTGGTTCTTGAGAAGCTCAAACGTGCTGCGTAACACGAGAATGAACCTCATTGGTTCTCGCTGAAGCTCAAACGTGCTGCGTAACACGAGAATGAACCTCATTGGTTCTTGTTGAAGCTCAAACGTGCTGCGTAACATGAGAATGAACCTCATTGGTTCTTGCTGAAGCTCAAACGTGCTGCGTAACACGAGAATGAACCTCATTGGTTCTTGAGGAAGCTCAAACGTGCTGCGTAACACGAGAATGAACCTCATTGGTTCTTGAGAAGCTCAAACGTGCTGCGTAACACGAGAATGAACCTCATTGGTTCTTGTGAAGCTCAAACGTGATGCGTAACACGAGAATGAACCTCATTGGTTCTTGTTGAAGCTCAAACGTGCTGCGTAACACGAGAATGAACCTCATTGGTTCTTGTGAAGCTCAAACGTGATGCGTAACACGAGAATGAACCTCATTGGTTCTTGCTGAAGCTCAAACGTGCTGCGTAACACGAGAATGAACCTCATTGGTTCTTGAGAAGCTCAAACGTGCTGCGTAACACGAGAATGAACCTCATTGGTTCTTGTGAAGCTCAAACGTGATGCGTAACACGAGAATGAACCTCATTGGTTCTTGTTGAAGCTCAAACGTGCTGCGTAACACGAGAATGAACCTCATTGGTTCTTGTGAAGCTCAAACGTGATGCGTAACACGAGAATGAACCTCATTGGTTCTTGTGAAGCTCAAACGTGCTGCGTAACACGAGAATGAACCTCATTGGTTCTTGTGAAGCTCAAACGTGCTGCGTAACACGAGAATGAACCTCATTGGTTCTTGAGGAAGCTCAAACGTGCTGCGTAACACGAGAATGAACCTCATTGGTTCTTGAAGAAGCTCAAACGTGCTGCGTAACACGAGAATGAACCTCATTGGTTCTTGAAGAAGCTCAAACGTGCTGCGTAACACGAGAATGAACCTCATTGGTTCTTGAAGAAGCTCAAACGTGCTGCGTAACACGAGAATGAACCTCATTGGTTCTTGAGAAGCTCAAACGTGCTGCGTAACACGAGAATGAACCTCATTGGTTCTCGCTGAAGCTCAAACGTGCTGCGTAACATGAGAATGAACCTCATTGGTTCTTGAGGAAGCTCAAACGTGCTGCATAACACCAGAATGAACCTCATTGGTTCTTGTGAAGCTCAAACGTGCTGCGTAACACGAGAATGAACCTCATTGGTTCTTGCTGAAGCTCAAACGTGCTGCGTAACACGAGAATGAACCTCATTGGTTCTTGAGAAGCTCAAACGTGCTGCGTAACACGAGAATGAACCTCATTGGTTCTTGTGAAGCTCAAACGTGATGCGTAACACGAGAATGAACCTCATTGGTTCTTGTTGAAGCTCAAACGTGCTGCGTAACACGAGAATGAACCTCATTGGTTCTTGTGAAGCTCAAACGTGCTGCATAACACCAGAATGAACCTCATTGGTTCTTGTGAAGCTCAAACGTGCTGCGTAACACGAGAATGAACCTCATTGGTTCTTGCTGAAGCTCAAACGTGCTGCGTAACACGAGAATGAACCTCATTGGTTCTTGAGGAAGCTCAAACGTGCTGCGTAACACGAGAATGAACCTCATTGGTTCTTGAGAAGCTCAAACGTGCTGCGTAACACGAGAATGAACCTCATTGGTTCTTGTGAAGCTCAAACGTGATGCGTAACACGAGAATGAACCTCATTGGTTCTTGTTGAAGCTCAAACGTGCTGCGTAACACGAGAATGAACCTCATTGGTTCTTGTGAAGCTCAAACGTGATGCGTAACACGAGAATGAACCTCATTGGTTCTTGTGAAGCTCAAACGTGCTGTGTAACACGAGAATGAACCTCATTGGTTCTTGCTGAAGCTCAAACGTGCTGCGTAACACGAGAATGAACCTCATTGGTTCTTGTGAAGCTCAAACGTGATGCGTAACACGAGAATGAACCTCATTGGTTCTTGTTGAAGCTCAAACGTGCTGCGTAACACGAGAATGAACCTCATTGGTTCTTGTGAAGCTCAAACGTGATGCGTAACACGAGAATGAACCTCATTGGTTCTTGTGAAGCTCAAACGTGCTGTGTAACACGAGAATGAACCTCATTGGTTCTTGTGAAGCTCAAACGTGCTGTGTAACACGAGAATGAACCTCATTGGTTCTTGAAGAAGCTCAAACGTGCTGCGTAACACGAGAATGAATAAAAGCCTAAATTAAATCTGTTCATTATATAAAGCAATAAAGTCTCTTCAGAAAATTTGGACTAAACTGCTCGATTCACATGGATTAGTTTTACATTCTCTTTATGAACTTTTTGAAGCGTTGAAGTGGTATTTGCATAGCTGTGAATGGAGGGACAGAAATCTCTCCAATTTCATCAAAAAGATTTTCATTTGTGTTTCGAAGATGAACAAAAGTCTTACAGGTGTGGAACAACATGAAGGTGAGAACACCTTTAACACATAAATCAGCACAGAAACCTCTATAACAATCAAATCAAATGCATGATGACAGACCTTCGCAGGACAGTCCATGAGAGGTGACTCCAGACAGCGCCTCCCGGCAGACGTTACAGTACGTGGGGCGAGCGTGTGAACAGGCGTACCAGTTATGCATCCCAGAGAAATGATCCATACTGAACTGAGTGGACTAGAGCAGAGACACAAGCATTAAACTGATCAAATGTGACGTTTATAATGTTACTAAAGATTTCTATTTCAAATAAATGATGAACTTTCTATTCATCAGTTTCCACAAAAATATGAAGCAGTCACTACTGTGAGCTGTATTCCGTCTCACTTTGTGTGTGGAATAATTAGTACTTGATCACAGAGTCTACAAAGATTTTCCACTGCTTTCTGCCGCTTGTAGAGACTGCGGTGTAATGTATTTCTAATAAACCCATTCCTAAACAGACGGTAAAAACTTTCCATCAGATGGAGAATCTCACCTCAAAGTGTTCTCTGTTCTGAACACTCTTCAGCGCTGCGATCCATTCCTCCATTTCTTTCCTGTTTTCCGCACACAGAATCAGCCGACGACACGGAGTGATTACCTACAGAGAGAGAGGGGGAAAAGCTCAGGAGTCGGTCATGTGAAACTGAAGAAATCGGAATAGATTTGTTCAAGTATCATAAGCTGCTTTCTCCACACATAACCTTAAATGTGTGTGTGAGCACCAGAAACATGTGTTTCTCCTACAAACTGAGCCCAAGGAACAAGGAACACACTGTTCACACACACACACACACACACACACACACACACACACACACACACACTTGACCAAAGAGCTCTTGTTATCCAACTTACAGGGTGCCAACTAGGGCTGTGTGACAGATCAAAAATATTCACAATGATTTTGCTGGCGATATGATATTACACAACACTAAGAGGAATACTGCAATGAGCTTTTTATTTAGCCATTAAGTCTACCTAAATACCGTGACATTACATTAGTTTCACATGTCTCCTTTTTCAGCAAGATTTAATTATATGTATTTTTTATTGGTGCATATAAATAAAAATGAATAAATACTCATAATGACCAGTGCGAAAAAGTGTAGATTATTTTTAACTAGATATAAGGTCTCATTTGCAAACACTGGTACATGCAATATCCGACATGAACTAAAAATGAGCAATATGTTTTTTTACAGCCTTTATTAATCTTTGCTAATGTTAGTTAATACAAAATTCAGTTGTTCGATCTTGGTTCAAGGTGCATTAATGTTTTTAACCATCTGGTGCTTATTTCAACAAAATGAATCTACTATATTTTAGTTCGATAATGAAAAAGTTCTGTTTTTAATTAATGCTTTTCTGTAAAAAAGTTACAGAATTTTACATTTATTATGAAAAATGCAAAAAAAAAAAAAAAACTATTTTAAAATGTTATACAGTATGAAATATTTTATATACAAAAACACATTTTACTCTAAATATCAATACCATAAATTTAAACAAGTTGTGTTCCAAATTCAATCTTGATATCTGAAAAAATTAGCTTTCAGTAAGATTTTGTTTGGCCGCAGTACCAAAAATTTCCACTTGGAAGGTGGAATTCGTCTACCATTCCTTTCCAATATGCTAATTTGGACCATTTAACCTTTTCATTTTTTTACTGCAAAAATGTACTTTTTTACATTTTTTTTTTGAATTTTTTCTTTATACCAATTTTCATAAAGCATTTTTAACCCTCTGGTGCTCTTCACTCATTTGTTATTGAAAAAAAAAAACATTTTTTACTTCATACCAAGTTTTGTAAAGCATTTCGCTTTCATTTTTTTTTTTTCTTCCATTTTTTGATTTTTTTTTTACTGTATACCAAGTTTCATAAAAGCATTTTAAATCCTCTTCACTAATTTTTTACCGAAAAAGTTTACGTTTTTTTTTTTTTTTTTTTTTTTTTTTTTAGAATCTTTTATTTCATACCAACTTTTGTAAACAATTTGAACCCTCTGGTGCTCTTCGCTCATTTTTTAAACAAAAAAGTTTGAAGTTTTGTTTTATTTATTTATTTATTTATTTTTTTACTTCATCGTACTTCATTTTCAACACTTCAAGTAAAAAATTAAAAAAAAAAAAAAAAAGTTACATTTTTCGGTAAAAAATGAGCGAAGAGCACCAGAGGGTTAAAAATCCTTTAATGAAAGTTTAAATTAACATGAAACTAAAATGAATAAATGCCATAGATGTATGGTTCTTTGCTATTTCATGTTGGCTAATGTATATTAACAAATGTTACCAAATAAAAGCTCATTGAACAGTTGCCAAAGTTCTGAGTCTATGTGTGTATTTATGTACATAGATGAATGAAATCTTATGTTATGTTTGGAATTTGTAATAGAATTAGAAAGCAAAATAGAATCATGTTTACTAGTGAACTCAAAACTCTGGAACTCAAACATTTTCAGCTGTATCACTCTAATACCACACCAGCCAAACCTTCAAGCATTCAAAGGCCTAAAATAGCATATGTGTGTGTGTGTGTGTGTGTGTGTGTGTGTGTGTGTGTGTGTGTGTGTGTGTGTGTGTGTGTGTGTGTGTGGCCGTGCGTACGTCAACTTCCCAATCCGTTTCCTTCAGCTGCAGACAAAGACCCTCTGTTCCCACACGGATAAAAATAACTCACGCCTTTCCTCCGCCAGCACACACACACACATATAAACCGATCATATTATTCATTCCGCAGAAGAGTACACAAGCTGCCTCATAAAACCAACTAAAATATACAGACACATGGATCAGCTGACACACAGCGGAAGAGAGAGAGAGTCAGTGAGCGTCTGCTTAATGTCTTTGATCTAGATCTCAAAGCCACTTTTATCACTCACACAAACACACATTATCAGCGCTATCATAACGCCAGCCGAACCGTGTCATGCGACTCGAAGAGCTTTTGGGCTTCAGTTACATAAGCTGAATATATCCTGTTTTTAACACTTTAACACACAGCTGCGACTCTAATCTGATCATGCACCTAATCAAATATCAGTTTCACGGTAATCTGTATGAATGGTGCTATTTAAATGAACTCTGACTTTTGACTATGCTGAACCCTGTGGAATAATTACTGTAATGCATGAAACAAGATAACCCAAAATATTGACAAGTTCAAGTGTGAAAAGTTCGAACAATGTAAGGCTGAACACCGTCACTGACAATCCTCATTTTGGCTGCGTGAGATTCTCCAGCTTTGTTGTTGTTGAGCTGTTAAAGCTCCGCCCTCTTCTGGAGCAGCAGCTCATTTGCATTTAAAGGGACGCACACAAAAATGGTGTGTTTTTGCTCAAATTTGACAAGCTATAATAAATGATTTGTGGGGGATTTTGAGCTGAAACTTCACATTCTGGAGAAAAAGGGGCATAATAGAATGAAACCTTGTTGTAAAGTGTTTCCAGTCAGTCATCAATGGATTGACTTACTGAAGAGTGAAACACTGTGATTTGTTACGCTTTCAAAACAGCTGTCAAATTCTAACTCGGCCAATGGAGTGAGTGTGGGGGCGGGGCCATCCGTTTGACTGACCAATGGCAGGCAGGGGGAGTGTTCGGAATCTTGTTTTAAATCTTTGCAGTTCTGATTAGTGATGACAGACTTTGCCTTTAAATATGAATCAGTTTTATACTCCAACACTTCACAGCATGTATTACAGTCTGACACTGCTGAACTCTTGCACAACACAGACTCATGACGTCTTCTGAAGCACACGATGTCTTGGGACCTGTCAGAGCAATACCAGCTGACGGTCCGAGCAATATTCATCTGATCTGGATTCAAATTACATACAATAATTTGAATCAAGCTGGCTCCTGAAGTAGCATGAACTTTTCTTATATTAAAGCCTTTCAGACCAAAAGATCCCCAACAAAGGCATGATTTTCTTGGTGTTATTTTTGGTTGTTATTTTATGTTTGTATCAATTCTATAGTTATTTACGGACAGCACTTTGGTCCATTCTCTATTTATAAATAGAAGTTGAGTTGAGAAAAACACTGTTTTTAATTATTCACACTTGATTTTTCACTATTGGTGACACTTCATCATATGTCACACTATTATGTGTAAACATATTACATTTTATTTTTCACAATTCTCTGATGAATAGAAAGTTCGAAAGAACTTTGAAATAGAATCTTTTGTGACATTATAAATGTCTTTACTGTCACTTTTGATCAATTTAATGCACTTTTGCATTAGTTTCTTTAAAAATAACCTCACCAACCCCAAATTTTTGTTTAAAACATTATGTCTCAGATACAGACTCTTCTCCTTTAATAAGCATGCATTATATAAACCACATATAAATATCAATATAACATGTTAATTTAGTGTGGTTAATAAAGCAGCATAATTCATCATTCCTGCTGAGCATATGAAAATTATTTGAGACAATGTTTGAAACTTTGTATTGTTAGCAAGATGAATCACTTGTTTTTCTCCTTCATAAATGAATATGTAACAAGACGTCAGTCTGTTTGCGTATATAGTGTGACGATTAAAACAAGCGTGGACTATAGACCACTGAAAGGCATATGTTCAATTTTTTTCTCAGAAAATATTTAAAGTATGATTTTTTTAAAAATGTTTTTGAAGTCACCAAGACTGCATTTATTTTATCAAAAATACAGTAAAAAATCTGAAATATTATTACAATGTAAAATATCTGTTTTCTATGTGAATATATAGTAAAATGTAATTTATATCCAGTGATCAAAGCTGAATTTTCAGCATCATTATCATCATGATCCTTCAGAAATCATTCTAATATGATGATTTGCTGCTCAAGAAACATTTATTAATGTTGAAAACTAGTGATAGATTTTATTTTTCAGGATTCTTTGATGAATATAAAGTTCAAAAGAACAGCATTTATTTGAAATAGAATCTTTAGTAACATTATAAATGTCTTTACTGTCACTTTAAAGCATTAATTAAAAGCATTAAATTATTTAATCTTATCCACCCCAATTAACTGCCATATCAGGTAATTAATTTGATTCATATTTTTAAAATACAAACCTAAACTAGACGGTTATTCAAACACACACACACACACACACACAGGGGTAGCTGTCATACTGAGCCCAAGGCACAGGCAGTGGACACAGTGTTCAAAACACACACACATTCTTGTGCATCTATCTTTTTGAGGACATTCATGCACACAATGCAATCTCTACCCATCACAACTAAGTGCCTAACCCGAACCCTGATTATAATACTTAATATTCATCAATATTATTGATCTGACTGCACTGACACTGTTCATGAGAACTGGACATTGACATCGCTTTATAGATGAAATGACCTAATTTAATAACGGATGATCGTTACAGCAGAACTGAATCAACACTGAACTAACAGCCAAAATCAGCTCTGTTTGCATCAATGAATCATTTTCCTGTTATCCCTACAGTCTGTGTTGTATTAAGTGCTTTAACCTGATGCATAAAACCAAGTCTTGACCCTCAAACAGCCTCTCAGAAAGTGAGGAACGTATCCTGTATCCAGTATAAAACTCAAACCGGTCTTCACAAGAATTGTTTACATGTAAATATCCTTATAATGATTACAGACTACCAAAACACAATGTGGTAAAATGTCAATTTACTCCATAAATTATTTCCATCTTCCCCAGAATGCAAGGATTTGTCAGATTTGGCTCACATCTGGGGGTAATTTTATAGCAAAAAACATAATTAATGCAATCTTTCACCACAAAATCAACATTTACGCTCTCACATGTGGTTCAAACCTGTATGACTTTATTTCTACAATGAGTCAAACTTAAAATGTTCTTCAAAAGAGAAGAAATAAAGTGAGAGTGTACATGATAACAAAACTTTCATTTTGGGGTGAACTGTCCCTTTAAGAAAACACACACTCTCTTTCTCTCCCTCTCATTCCACACATTCTTTCCTCTTACTTATTGCCGGCAGAATCCAGACGCTCCAGTAAGGCTCTTCTGTCTCTCGTGTGGAAGTCTACAGATCAGCAAATAACTCCTAATTCAGCTTCTCTCTCTTTCCTGATCTGATCCATGTCTCTTTCCTTCCCTCTCTCTTTCAAAGACTCCTCCCTTTTTCCCTCACGATGACTCAGAGACCCGCGTCCTGTCAGAGCCCCTCCCACAGAGCAGGAGAATACATATGAAAACACACCGAGCGGATACACCATGGAAAAGCGCGAGCTCCTCCCTGCAATTAAAGTTAAATCAGTCCAAATGTCAACTATAAATACCCTGAACACGCACATGTGCTCCGGACTATTTCAGGCTGTTCTGTTTATCACATCCAGAATAAACACATTCTGCGTTTTTCTCAGAAGCTTCATTTCCTTTGCCGAGAACATCAGAGAAAACATGAGAAACCAGTGTGTGTTTGCTTTAGTGAAACTGACTCCAGAAGTCAATCTGACGAAGAGGGTTTCTTTTAGGAGCAGAGTTTAATCTTCAACAAGAGAAACTCTGAGTCATATCTAGAAATCAGAATATCAAAGATTTGAGTTTGTAATCAATCACCTAGCAACCAACCAGAACACCCTAGCAACTGCATAGCAACGCCCTTATTTTCTTATGTAAGCACTTGTGAATCAGTCAGAGAAGTTATCAAATTAAACGGCATAAAATAAAACTAATTGATAAATGAAATACACTAGTGTTCAAGAGTTTGAAGTGAGTTTTTTTTAAAAAGAAAATGATACTTTTATTCATCAAGGATGCATTAAATTGATCAAAAGTGACAGTAAATGTTACAAAAGATTCTATTTCAAAGAAATGCTGTTCTTTTAGAACTTTCTATTCATCAAAGAATCCTGAAAAAAAAAATGTATCACAGTTTCAACAGAAATGAACTGTTTTCAACATTGATAATAATCATAAATGTTTCTTGAGCAGCAAATCAGCATATCAGAATGATTTCTGGAGGATCATGTGACACTGAAGACTGGAGTAATGATGCTGAAAATTCAGCTTTGATCACTGGAATAAATTACATTTTACTATATATTCACATAGAAAACAGCTGTTTTAAATTGTAATAATATTTCAGAATTTTTACTGTATTTTTGATCAAATAAACGCAGCCTTGATGAGCAGAAGAGACTCTTTTACAAACATAAAAAATCTTGCCAGCCCTAAACTTTTGAACACTAATGTCTTTTACCACATTTTCATATGTTTATGAAATAAACAAAACCAATTACTGACCTGCATTTATGCCTCTAAAAATCACAGAAAAATCATTTGAAAGAATGATATAAATCTATTTCTGACTGTTTTATCTATTTTGAAATGACCGCATCATTTGGCAACAGACCGCTGAGGACAGTGAACACAAATTCAAGCAAATTAACACAATTCAAATTCTATATGTGTGTGTGTGTGTGTGTGTGTGTGTGTGTGTGTGTGTGTGTGTGTGTGTGTGTGTGTGTGTGTGTGTGTGTGTGTGTGTGTGTGTGTGTGTGTGTGTGTGTGTGTGACTCACAGTGAAGCTGTTGTTAACATTCTTGGTGCTGGATTCCGCTACGCTGGCGTCTGTCAGATCCACTTCATCAAAAATAATTGACTGAAAACAAATCATCACATATTAATCAATATTTCTTTCCCCCAAACATTATAAAAAGGAAAAATGTGATTAAAACGTCTGAGAGGACATAAAAAGTAGTTATATATAGCATTAGAAATATATGAAATATATGAAAATTCATATATATATATACAGTACAGTCCAAAAGTTTGGAACCACTAAGATTTTTAATGTTTTTAAAAGAAGTTTCGTCTGCTCACCAAGGCTACATTTATTTAATTAAAAATACAGTAAAAACAGTAATATTGTGAAATATTATTACAATTTAAAATGACTGTTTTCTATTTGAATATATTTCACAAAGTAATTTATTCCTGTGATCAAAGCTGAATTTTCAGCATCATTACTCCAGTCTTCAGTGTCACATGATCCTTCAGAAATCTTTTCTAATATGATGATCTGCTGCTCAAGAAACATTTAATGTGTACAATTGTACAAAATATTTGTGTAAAATATTTTTTTTCAGGATTATTTGATGAATAGAAAGTTCAAAAGAACAGTGTTTATCTGAAATCTAATCTTTTGTAACATTATAAATGTCTTTACTGTCACTTTTGATTGATTTAATGCATCCTTGCTGAATAAAAGTATTCATTTCTTTAATTTCTTTTCAAAAAATAAAAATAAAAATTCTTACTGACCCCAAACTTTTGAACGGTAGTGTATAATGCTACAGAAGCTTTGTATTTCAGATAAATGCTGTTCTTTTGAACTTTCTATTCATCAAGGAATCCTGAAAAAAAAAGTACACAACTGTTTTCAACATTGATGATAATCCTAAATGTTTCTTGAGCAGCAGATCAGCATATTAGAATGATTTCTGAAGGATCATGTGACACTGAAGACTGGAGTAATGATGCTGAAAATTCAGCTTTGATCACAGGAATAAATTACTTTGTGAAATATATTTAAATAGAAAACAGTTATTTTAAATTGTAATAATATTTCACAATATTACTGATTTTACTGTATTTTTAATTAAATAAATGTAGCCTTGGTGAGCAGACGAAACTTCTTTTAAAAACATTAAAAATCTTACAGATCCCAAACTTTTGGACTGGACTGTATATGTGTGTGTGTGTGTGTGTGTGTGTGTGTGTGTGGTGTGTGTGTGTGTGTGTGTGTGTGTGTGTGTGTGTTTAGACAGACCTTGGCCGTCTGAGCGTAGTACAGTGTTCTTCCCCGCAGTTTAAAATAACGTCTCTTCCAGCGCTGGAAATTCGTCTGTTTCATTAACTTTCCCTCTTTTAAAATCGTCTAGAAGGAGAGAGAGAGAGAGAGAGAGAGAGAAAGAATGTGAAAAATCCTTTCTTTCCAGTCACCCTCGTTCTTTTACGTAATAAATAACATCATCATCATCATCATCATCATACTTTTTACACACCGTTACATCTCCCACAAACCTTTACTGGAAAGATATTTTCACAGCAAAAAACCACACAAACTACACTGACACTCCAACCTCAGACAACACACACACACACACACACACACACACACACACACACACACACACACACACACACACACACACACACACACACACACACACTGCTGCCTGCAGTTTCATGTTAGACCTAAAGGGAGCAGCAGAGCGCAACATATTTCACTCTGACATCAGATTTCTTTATTTGCAAGCATAACTGTTAATATTTCTCATATTTACGATGATTGATTTCTGCAGGTTTTCCTCAAATCATGTCTTGAGCATTAATTTATTTACTTATTTATTTATTTGTTCATTTATTTATTTACCATTTACTGCCATATAGCATCAAAGGCTATATTCATGGCAAACTCAAGAGTAATTCAATTTTAAATAATCATAATAATATTTCAATTAATTGTATACAGTCATTCAACATATATTCATATTATGCTTACAAACAAATAAAACATATAAAATAAATAAATAAAAATAATAATACCAATAATAATAGCTATATAAAATAATTGTAGTTATATAATATCTATAGTAATAGTTATATAAAATATTACAATTTCATATTTGATAAAACATTCTAATATTTTTCCAGGAGAACCTTTTTTTGAATGTCCGCTCATGTACTTTCTGAATAAAACATTGCCTAATATCATTTAAAGCAGGATATTACAATAAAATATGCTTTATAGTTAATGACGACTTGCAAAAATCACATTAAGGCAAATCTTCCCTTTCCAATTAAGATCATTTCATATAATAATGATTCCGTCTGGATTCCCTTCATATAATGTATTATGGATACATTCATCTCAGCTGCTGGCCATTAAAACAGTGAAAAATCCCACAGACGCATGGTAACACACCTTAAAAATTACACAATTTTAAACATTAAACGCTGACTCATTAAAACACACGAACATGTAGATCAAACTGATCTGACTTCAACTCCAGCAGCTCATCCCATCTTTACATCTACAACAAGAGCAAAAACATTACAAGCGAACTCTTTGTACATCAAATCTGCAGCAAAGCACATCCGAGTCGCAAAGTAATGAAGCGACTCCATCAAACACAACACAACACACTGATTCAGAGCACTCGAAACGATTCAGCATCATAAAACAGCACTAACACACACATGCACGAGAGTGTGTAACACTAACCTGGCTCTTAGCGCAATCCATCAGAGACAGGTCAGAGCGAGAAGAGTCTGACTGACGTGAGGGGCTCTCACCACACACACATATACACACACACACACACACACACACACTCGTGCTGGTTTCCGCTGACAGTAAATGGCCTTTTCTCTGTCACTGAAGGCACCTGTCACTTCAGCTCACACACACACACACACTGCACATCTCACAGACGACACCCATCAACCCACAGGAAGCTTGACCTGTTTGTGCAGCGCTCAGTCTTTGAGAAGCGCTACCAAAATAGCTCACGGCGAACCTTGATGCAGATAATAGTCATTTCCTCACCGCACGCTAACTTCACATCTGAATGACATGAGCGTGTCGTGCCTTCTCATGGACTCCAGCACATATTCATCAGGGTTAAGGTTAAACTGAAAGATTAAAAACATTTACATTGTTTGAAATAAAATAAATACGGAAGAGGATTAAGGACAAGTAATGGTAAAAAATTGAAAACCTTCTCGAGATTAAAGTCATTATAATGCAGGATTAAACTCAAGGAAAAAGTCGAGAATAAACACGCATTCGTTTTTTTTTTGCACACTCAACATTTTATTTTGACTTTTTCTCAAAATTTAACGTTTTTTCTCAAAACACAACAACTTTATTCTCAAAATTTAAAGAGTTTATTCTCAACATTTAATTTTTACTTTTTCCAGAAATTTTACGTTTTTTCTCGAAACACAACGACTTTATTCTCAAAATGTAGTTTATTTTCAACATTTTATTTCAACTTTTTCTCGAAATTTAACAATTTTTTTCTCGAAACATGACTATATTCTCAAAATTTTAAGTTTATTCTCAAAATTTAATGTTTATTCTCAACATTTTATTTTGAACTTTGTCTCGAAATTTAACATTTTTTTTTTCAAAACACGACTTTATTGTCAAAATTTAGAGTTTATTCTCAACATTTAATTTATACTTTCTTGAAATTTAACAAGTTTTTTTCTCAAAACATGACTTTATTCTCAAAATTTAGAGTTTATTCTCATTTTATTTCAACTTTTTCTCAAAATGTATCAAGTTTTTTCTCAAAACATGACTTTATTCTCAAAATTTAAAGTTTATTCTCGAAATTTAATGAGTTTATTCTCAACATTTTATTCCAACCTTTTTCTCAAAATTTAACAATTTTTTTCTCGAAACATGACTTTATTCTCAAAATTTAGAGTTTATTCCCAAAATTTAATGAGTTTATTCTCAACATTTTATTGAGACCTTTTTCTCAAAATTTATTTTTTTTTTTCTGGAAACATGACTGTATTCTCAAAATTTAGAGTTTATTCTCAACATTTTATTTCAACTTTTTCTCAAAATTTAATTTTTTTTCTCGAAACATGACTTTATTCTCAAAATTTAAAGAGTTTATTCTCAATATTTTATTTGGACTTTTTTCTTGAAATTTAAGGAGTTTTTTTCTCAAAACAACTTTATTCTCAAAATTTTATGAGTTTATTCTCAACATTTTATTCCGACCTTTTTCTCGAAATTTAACAAGTTTTTTTCTGGAAACACGACTGTATTCTCAAAATTTAGAGTTTATTCCCAACATTTTATTTTGACCTTATTCTCAAAATGTAACTATTTTTTTCTGGAAACATGACTTTATTCTCAAAATTTAGAGAATATTCTCAACATTTTATTCTGACCTTTTTCTCAAAATGTAACAATTTTTTTCTTGAAACATGACTTTATTCTCAAAATTTAAAGAGTTTATTCTCAACATTTTATTTGGACTTTTTTCTTGAAATTTAAGGAGTTTTTTTAATCAAAACAACTTTATTCTCAAAATTTAAAGAGTTTATTCTCAGCATTTTATTTAAACTTTTTTCTCTAAATATAATTAGTTTTTCTCGAAAAACGACGACTTTATTCTCAAAATTTAATTTGTTTATTCTTGACATTTTATTTTGACTTTTTTTCTTGAAATTAAATGAGTTTAATCTCACATTATAATGACTTAAATCTCAAGGTGGTTTTATTTTTTTATTATTACTTGGCCCTAATCCTCTTCTGTAAATATATATATATATATATATATATATATATATACACAGTCAAACCAAAATGTTTTTTGCATTTCAGCTAAGGCAGCATTTCTATTTAGCTTCTATTTTTATTTAGCTTCATTTGAACTACTAAAATAAACTAAAACTAAAAAATAATAGACAGTTAAAAAGCTAATAAAAATTACAAACATGCAAATAAATACATTACTAAAACTTTAACTGAAATTAAAATGAAAACAGAAAATATGATAAAATATTATTCAAAATATTAACAAAAACTATAATAGCAGATTGGTACTAAAATACAGAAAAAAATAAAGGTTTCAAATTATTATTATTATTATATTTATTTATTTTTTGCAGTGATCAGGTCCCTCAAAGAACCTTTCAGTGATCATTTCAACCATTTTAATGTTTTTTTTTTTATGTGAAGAACCTTCTTCCCCTATAAAGAACCTTTCATGGAATTGAACGTAAAGGGCTCTTCATGGAACCATAGAAGAAAAAAGTCCTTTTATTTTGAAGAGTGTGATGCAGATATGAATAAATAGAAGCAAAAGTAGCAGCAGTAACTGCGTGGGAGGGTCTTCCTGAAATAACTCACAGATAAAACTTTGATTTCGGTCTGATATCAGACGCATCACATCGAGCCACTATTTACAGTACTGTATGAAAAGAACATATTCACATGTATTAATCAGTCACCATGAGCAATAACTCATTTACTGCAATAACTGCAATCTGCAAGGCACATGCAGGACAAACAGCGGTAATGTAGAAGAAATATGCAGGAATATCAGCAATATTGCAGCACTAATATTAATAGAATAGAAATGCACAGCACTGCAGGAATACTGTACATTAATACGGCAGCAGGAATATCAGTCATTACTAATGCTGGACATTTACATTAATTCATTTAGCAGATGCTTTTATCCAAATTTGTATTTGTATTGCACTTTTCACAATGCGTATTGTTTCAAACTTCAAAGGAGCTTCTCAGAAAATGCATGTTTCAATATTACAATCAGGAGGTGTTCCGTTATCAGAGTGTCAGTAACGTCCATACGGCAGTAATAAATCAATACACCTATAAGATAGTACAAGTCAATATGTGGTTAGTAAGCAATAAGCATCATGTATTTAGTTAGGTGGATATAATGAACATGTCAGACCTGTGATCGTAATCCAAAGCATCTGCTAAATTAATAAATGGAAATATAGACGAATATAGAGTGCAACACTGGTTCAGGAAGTATTTTATCCATTAATTTCTCCCATAGGGATTTCATTGAAGCGTTAAAGGCATGAAGCAAGTCAATCAGATACGAGTTGAAACACAACATTACAAACTTTGATTTGAAGCAAAAAAGTGTTTGAAAATCGTGCAAAAAGACAAAGACTGTGAACTTAACAGCTTTAGTGTGGGAAAGAACTACAATCCCATGAAGCATTGCAAACAGCATAATGAAATTAAAAATGATGGAGAAATATTAAACTACTCATTTAAAAATATGTTGTCATTTTTCATTCGCAGCGCTTCATGGGAGTGGGCGGAGCCTGAGATCTTTTGCTGCATTTAGCTTGTTTCGACTCTCTGATTGGTGGATTTTCTGTACAGCATCATGGGTAATGTAGTTTTTCACCACAAATTCCACTTTTAAACGATTATTTTAAAACTAAGCTGAAATAATGCGGACTGACGGCTTCAAAGGAAGGAAATATCATCGATTAACAATTTCAAAGCTCACAGTAAAGCTGTATTTAAAGATTTATAAGTTATCATTAAAATAAGTTTCCCTATGCAGAAAATGAGTTGTTATTGCAGGAACACTGTCAGAATGTACTTTTAGTGGTAGATAAGGTACAAAGTTGTCTTTTAAGGGTCCTGCCTCAGTGTCAAGCTCATTTTCAGTGAATATCAGCATAACTGTGAGGTGTTCCTGCTCGAGTTTTCCAGTGTTATGCACATGCTCAGAGAATACTGTAAATACATCACATAGATGCTTTTCAGTAGAAGGTGGATTAACTCCGAGACGAATGCTCTGAAATCCCCCTCCGTGGAGCGGCCGCGGGTCAATCGTGACCTTTGAACGGACAGATGCCTGCGGTTACTGTAGCGAGAGCCCTTTCATCTCACCTCTGTCTGATCAGACTCAAAGAGACCGTGACCGATCTGAACCGTGACCTTTCTCCCCTCCACCACAAACACACAGACTCAATGACAGGGGCGAGACACGGCTTCCGCTTCCCAGAATTCACTCCAGAGAGACGCAGCCTTGTTTACAGGCCAGGCATGTAGCGGCAGAGCCGCCGGCCACCCGCGCGTTACTGTTACCTTAACTACTGCAGTCTATAGATGGGGCTGTGAAAGGTTATTCTTTCCCCAAATTATGCTTTTTCCATTTGAATTCGGTTTTAATTGTTCTGGACTTAGTTTTAATAGTTAAATTAAAATTTTAGTAGTAATAGTGTTGGAGTTTGAGTTGCCACATCAGCTTCAAAGGCTGTTTCATGGCAAGTACAGATTATACAGTAGAGAACAGTTATATATATATATATATATATATATATATAGTCAAACCAAAAATTATTCAGACATTTTTTATATTTTTGGTATATTTTTACTAGTGTGTGCAGGATACTATAGTTGATTTATGTAAGTGAGGATAGCAAAATAAAGTAAACTGTGACATATTATACCCAAAAATTCTTCATGCAGTAAAATTGATGATAAATTGGAACCAAAAATTATTCAGACACTTTGACCTGAACATGTTTTGTTTAAGTGTTATCTGACATAATTAAGATTAATGTTTTTCTGACACAGTTTAACTCATATTTGTCATATTTTACTACCATTTTTTAAACTATAGTGAATAAACTGAATTAATGAATGAAATGTTCAAGGTGTCTGAATACATTTTGGTTTGACTGTATATATATATATTTTATTAGTGCTGACAAACAATTAATCACATCCAAAATAAAAGTTTGTGTTTACATATTATATGTGTGTACTGTGTATATTTATTATGTATATATAAATAAACACATATACATGTATATATTTAACAAACTTATATTACATTTAAAATTTTTATATATATATATATATATATATATATATATATATATATATATATATATATATATATATATATATATATCTATATATATATATATATATATATATATATATATTAAATAAATATATGTATGTGTGTGTATTTATACATATGCATAATAAATATACACAGTACAAACACATATATTATGTAAACACAAAATTTTATTTTGTATGTATATATATATATATATATATATATATATATATATATATATATATATATATATATATATATATATATATATATATAAATAAAGAGTCTTTTTTTATAAAATTTTATATATATATAAGACTCTTTAAATGTAATTTTGGCAGAAATTGTAAAAGTTTTCTGGGTGCATCTTACAAAATAATGCTTTAAAAGTTTGTAAATTAAATTTCAGTAATCCAAAAGCATGTCTAATTAATTGAAATCATGAAACTTCTACAATTTAACAACAATTTATTAAAAGTTTAATAAAAACTATATTTTTAGGGCCCTATGTAATACTTTTTATTTTTTCTCAAATTTCGTTTTATTTTTCCTAAATTCCGTGTTTTACGTTTTTATTTTTCTGGATTCCATTTTAATGATTTAGTTAAATTTAGATAAAATCAAGACCTTTTTTTTCAGATTTTTTCTTTTTCTGGATTTATGATTTAATACAAATTTATTATCAAATGAAAGCATAAAACATTAACAATTTAATTCATTATTAAAATTTAAAATTTATTTTATTTTTGGCAAACAAATTGCTGCACGATACAGGTTTAAAAATTGCATAATTATTCCTTAAAAAAAGTTTTACAAATTTCATATTATATTACTTTGAAGAGCACATTCAGCTGTACAACAGTAATATATTTCTGTCATAATTTCTTCAAGTTGAACCAAACTTTTATTATGACAGGTTGTCGTACAGAGTTTGTGTGTATTTAATGATAGTTTTCTCAGATGAAATGGTGAAATGTTGCTGAAGAGACTCTCAGAGCAGCTCTGGAGACGAAGATCATGCGTTCACATAGGGACTGAAAACACCACGAGCGTCTCGCGTGCTTCAGTATGAGAAGACCAAAGTGCGCCGCTCATTTATACAGACTTCATATTTAAACGAGTTTCAATATTCACAGATCGCAGTTCAATTCTGTGTACAGCTCTACTTTTCATTATTTCATTCAAACTTTGCCAAATTACACGACATTCCGTGTCACACTGTAAATTCCATTTTAATATTTGGATTCCACGATTCTGTCTGCATTTTCCGCATCACCGAAACCACAGTGCCCTAGACAAGCACACTTCCCATCGGCTGCAAGAAATAGTGCATCTAAAAATAAACTGGTTCCCATACAATTTTACTGTAAAAAGCAGCTTGGACGGAAGTGCAACATTTCATCTTTTGTGCTCCAGAATGAGGCTGTGTACATTTTTGCAGATTTATGGCTTTAATTAAAGTATGCACAGCATTCATTTTCACTGGCCTTGCATATAAAGGTCACAGGTCACCTGTGCGACATGAATTCAGAAAAATCGTTTTTGCTCGTCTTTATCTTTTTAATAACTCGTAAGCACTTTCTACAGACTCAGACTGTTAATTGCCCTTCAACATGAGTGAATAACACCGGTTGGTTTTCTAGGTGAAAGATATTAAACAATAAAACGGAAGATAGCATAAATGATGCAAGTACGAATCATCTCCGGTCCGTCCTAAGCAACAGAGCATCATCTCTCATATCTCGTGTGTGATCTCAGTCGATACACACACACTCTACTGAAGAACATCTCACAGCTAATGATATCGCAAAACCATAACCTCAGCCGCATCTCACAGAGAAATCAGCTGATATTTATAGCTAGCAAAAACTGGAAATTGTTATTTTGAGTGTTTCAAATGGAGCAAATGCATTAATAAATCCTGCTTCAATAATGCATTATTACATCAATCAGAGAAGTCTGTCAAAATCAGTCTCACAGGAAGTGAACAGGTCTTATTATTCATCACTTTATCTATCATGTAGCTGTTGTAATGGAACAAACTTTAAATGTCAAGACTATTACTATGATTCTGAACAGCAAACTTTTTTTATAAGCGTGAATGGTGATAATAACTCATAACACGACCTTTGCTTTACCAGCTCAGATCTTAAAGCTCTCTCACCACATCTGCGACAAAACACCACAGTTTCTGCAGCTATTTTTTACTGAAGTACAAAAATGACACTAAATCTCCATTAAACAGTCAAAAAAAAGGTGCTATCCCAACATTTGTTATTATTATTACCGTAAAACTGCGGTAAGTTGGTTGATTCCAGCGTACCACAGTTTAACAGTAATAATAATAAATGTTGTAACTATGACGTTTGAACATAAACTGTGATTTCCAGAGGGATTTTTTTCTGAGGTTTGAGACAGATATGATTTTTCCACAAAAATAAGTATATATTTTGCTGCTGCTAAATCATAATAAATCAATTTAATTTCCTAAAGAGCATTCAGAATGTTTTTTTGCTTTAATTATCTCTATATTTCACTGTAGTTTTACTGTAATCTTACTGTTGTATTGTAGCAGAAAGTGTTTCTTTGAAAGGTCATTTGTGTTTCAATGTAACCGCTGCGCTTCCATTGAATTGAGAATGTTACAGTGTTTCATTTTCAAACTCACAGATTCCAAACAAACGGTTACAATGTTGCAATGCATTCGAACGAACGAACGAACGCATGCACGCGCGTGCAGAGTCCGCTCATCACAGTGCCGCGCGGTACCGTTACATTCACACGCGCTCGTCTCCGCGACCGGCGTCTGTGTCGGTCGGTACCGGAGGGTCTGGACATGCAGGAAATGTCGCGGATCTCGGACGGGCCGCTCGGTCTGAAGCGCTTTTTCTCTTTGCAGATCAACACTAAACACACATACACGTGATATATTACCTTGCTCCGGATCTGACCGGACGTAGAGACCTTTCGAATGAGTTTCTGCGGGGACCCGTGCTCCTGCTCCGGCTCACTGTCCGACGACTCGGCCTCAGCCGCCGCAGCAGCAGCAGCAGCACCGACCGCCGCCATCCTGCGCTCCAGCCCCCGGGACTCAGAGACGTGCTCCAGCGGGACCGGCCGCACAGCGCCGCCACACGGACAGAGCGAGCGCGACAGCCCGGGGAGAGCGAGAGAACGCGCGCCGCCTACCGGACAGAAGAGAAACTACAAAACTAAGATGCATCAAAGCTGTATTTGAAAGAAGGATAGCATACGCTCACCGTCAATCAAAAATTAGTTTGTACAATTTGAATTAGTTGAAAATGAAGACGAAACCAACTTTGTGTTTATGAAACATTAGTGGAACATAGTTCACCTGACTTCATACACCACCTAAAAATGATTAATGCCCCTTTCACATGATGTAATATAAGTCTCTGGTGTCTCCAGAATGTGTTTGTGTAGTTTCAACATAAAAGATAATTTATTATAGCTGCAAAAACACGCCGTTTTTGTGTGTGTCCCTTTAAATGCAAATGAGCCGCTGCTCCAGAAGAGGGCGGAGCTTTAACAGCTCAACAACAACAAAGCTGGAGAATCTCACGCAGCCAAAATGAGGAAAGTGTTCAGCCTTACATTGTTCAAACCGGAGTCGACACTGATGGAGAGACTCAGGAAGAAGTTACAACTTTTAGACGTTTCTGAATGGTTAGTGGATAAATTGATGTAGTTGCTGTGGAGTTGATTCAACTCATCCACTAGCATGTGCCGTCATGTTAATCAGGGTTGGGCAAAAATACATCAAAATGTATTTTAAAATAAAATACAAAATTCTCTAATTTTAGGTGTATCAAAATAAACTACAAAATACAGCAGCCACACCATGTATCAAAATAAACTACTGTATTTTTATATTTTAAAAATACTAAAAAATACTTTTACAAGGGAGCATGAAATTTATTCGCAAACCTTCCATCAGTTGGCTCATTTGATCCCTGCTTCATACTACAGTAACGTTAATCTGATCCATGAACATGATTTCTGACCGAGTCCCGTCTTGATTCTTTTCCACCAGCTATAGACGTGAAAACAACACATCCCGTGATTCCACAAAATCAAGGATAAGCGACTGAATAAGCGACTTCTAGTGGCGAAAATGTACACGTGATTCAATCAAAAACCAACTTTAGCTCGATAATAATTTTCCTATTGTCACTGTGAAGCTGCTTTGAGACAATGTGTATTGTGAAAAGCGCTATATAAATGAAGATGACTTGACATTTTGGCTTTAACAGATCAAATATATTCACATATCCCTGTGATCTCCCAGAGGAAGGTTAGTTTTAAAGTAACCAACAGCATAATGTTTGCGAATGACTCATATAATTGTATCCTAATTTAGTTACTTGGTGTTTGGTAACAAAGGGCCTACTTTGCCTCAGCAACTCTGACTCAATTACAAACAAGTAATATATAAGAAGAGAACTGATGGTGCCTGTATTCATAGCAACTAGTTTCTAACTAATTAATCATTTGATTGTTAATTAAGGGGGCTGCTGCTCAGTATAATAGTTTTCAAGAGCATTATCACTGTAAAAAATGACCGTGATTTTAACAGTAAAAGATTGTAAAAATGCTGCGGTGAAAAACTGTCAATTGGTTTCTGTACTATATACAGTGAATAACTGTAATAGATCTAACGGTACATTTAATGTAATTTTACGGTAAAATACCGTTAAATTCACAGTTTTTGGAAATGAAAAATAACAATTCATAAAATTTACAGTGAAAAACCGTAAATTGACATTCCCACAATTCCCTGCGTGACACTTCACATTTCATATAATTTCGTTGAAATAACTCTGTTTCTTCTTAATTTTTCTCATTTTTTTCTAATCAGTTATGTACATTAGGGTTTTATGTTACATCTAATGTTGTTAAATTAATGTTTATTGCATTTTTAAAATTTCATGCATGTTACCATGATGGTGTTTAGTGTGTGTGTGAATGAGTGCTCCTTCTATATAGTAGTATTGTCCTCCTCAGCTTGTGGAAAAGCTGCTTGTGATGAACTTTGATTCATCATGTGACTCTCATCACTACTGTGTTCGGTGACTGTCAGTGTATTATAAAGGTACAAAACAGATATTAGTACTTCATTAGGTTGGTAAATTAACATTATATCAGTTAATGAAATACGTTATTTTACCGTAAATTTAATGGGTTTTTTTTACCGTAAATTTTACTGGGATTTTTTTTACAGTGTGTAAATTGGTAAAATATTTAGCTTGGGCTACTAAAACAAACACCAAAACTTAACATGAACTGTTAAAAAAATTTCTGCAAAAAAAAAAAAAAAAAAAAATTGATGGATTTTCTGTTCAACTCTCAATAAGTCTGGCCAAACTACTAAGTAAGCACCAAAGCATTTTACAGTATTTTAAAACTACAAAAATACAAAGCCATTTTCATCAACCCTATCAAATACAAATTACAAAATACTATTTTGTATTTGAAACACGTAATTAAAAGCGATAGCAAAATTCAGAACCTCTTCTTTTCTTATGTATTGTGTTGGATATTATCATTTTGATCCAAACGCTCCATCAAATAATGAAGGTAAACAACACAATTCAAGAGCATTATTTGATAAGTCAGCTAATCTGAGTCAGCGTGATGGATGATACATGAAAAAGACATTAAGTAACAATAAAGCCTGAAGCGAAATGTTTAACTGGAGGTCACAGAACAGTCTAGAATATAAGCTGTTTCCTGTAAACATACACCCTGACTATAGACCCGATCCTGATGGTTTTGGGCTGGCTACGCAGCACATACAGCGCGACTGGAACTCAGTAAACAGTGTGAAGAAGCGAAGGACAGTAGAAAGCGGGTCAGGAGCTGGGCGGTGCTGTGAAGAAGCGGCCGTGGCTTTGTTTGTGTTTGTGTGTCCAGTTTCACATCTGTGTTTCACATCTCGCCAATGCATACTTCCTCAGAAAAACACATTAGGATGCATTCCCTCAAATAATTCAATAACACATTCTTCTTCGGTGATTCTCGCTTTCACAAACACACGCACACCTTTTCCAGCAATTCACTTTTTTTACATGCTATTTGATAGGGAAGAAAACAGATGGAATCTGATCCTGATGTGCAATTAACAGAAGTGTTTGCAATTATAATTCGCTTTTATGTGGATTTAGTTTAGTTCAATAGCAGCTCTACAGCTCAGTTCAATCTGATGAAAATTAAGCACAAAGCATGTTTGATGTATGCTTCCCTAATTAACTAATTGGGGAATTCCCATTGAATTCAATTGTTCCTCAAGACAACACAACGGATCCACAACTATAAACAAAGCCTCTTTCTCGTCTTTTCTGCGTTTCACTTCTGCATAAGCTTTTACTTTAAACCGGCCATTATGTGTGTATAAGTTGCTTGAATAAAAGCTTCTGCTAAGTGAATTAATGTAGATGAACCCAACACAAACACAACTTTTGGTATTGACATTTAATATGTGCGTTCAAGGAAAGGATGTTTTTTAACACTCATCTCAGGGCATTTTGTCTCCACATAAAATCTTCACAGGTCAGCACCTCTGAAATAGATTTGTTTCTCAGCTGATAAAAACAAACTAAAATCGTCTTTGCTTTAAGAAAAGACACTATGGGAAAATAGTGCATGTGTCAATTTTGAGGTTTTTTGACTTTTCAAAGGGTGTTTTTTTCTGACTAGTGTAAAGAAAACATGCAAAATACACTTTTAAGTTATTGCGCTGTATCTATTTGCGTCTGTAGATTTTAATTACAGTACATGCCTTTAAAGGGAACCTATAATCCCCCTTTCACAAGATGTAATATAAGGTGTCTCCAGAATGTGTCTGTGAAGTTTCAGCTCAAAATTCCCCACAGATCATTTATTATAGCTTGTCAAATTTGAGCAAAAACACGCCATTTTTGTGTGTGTCCCTTTAAATGCAAATGAGCTGCTGCTCCAGAAGAGGGCGGAGCTTTAACAGCTCAACAACAACAAAGCTGGAGAATCTCACGCAGATAGATAGTGCCTCATTTGCATATTTAAACATAACATTTCAGAAAACGTGTAATACAAAATTTTTTTGCAATTCTTAATTTAATCAATCAGCTGTGGAAATACGATGATTTGTATTAGTTTATATTTTTACCCTATTCACTGGGGATGTGTTGAATTAAAGCATTTACGGTGGAGGTCAACACATTAAACACGAGCTTTTAAATACAAAAATATAGCAACATGACTTAACGTTGCATAACATGATACACATAAGCATACCAGAAAGGGACGTGACCTAGCTATTTTTTTGGTTTTTTAAAAACTATTCTGTAAGAAAAGCCTTTGAAAAAGCACAAGGTATTTCAGGTCCATTGTAAAGTGTCCTGAAAGGCAATATATATTTAAAAACAAACAAACAAACAAAGCAAGTTGTTGTTATACTTGGTTGAGAGATGCTCAAACTAAATATTTTGAAAGCAGCACAGATCCACAGTGCTTCACTTTTCCAGGAAAACGATCTGCAAATGACTCAAAATTGTTTCTGCACATAAATCTAGGAAAACTGACACTATAAAAACTGCATGAAATAAACAGCACAAGAATCACTCCATAATAATAACAGTGTGCCTCTACAGCTGTCAAAATAAAAGATTAAAAGAACAAATGCACTGCTGCATTATGGGATACTCGTCAATGACATAAACAGATCTGTGATAAGATATTCAAGGTATTATTGTTGCATTTTCTTACGGAAAGAGTATCCTCTGTGTGTATGTGTGTGTATGTGTGTGTGAGATCTGACCTGGATCAGGTCGAAGGATTGCTGTGTTCCCATGCTTCCCTGTATTATAAATCATCTCCAGAGACGCATCGATTCTCTCCTGTTACAGTCCTGACGGAGCCGCGCCTGCTCTCACACTGCTGTCACACACACAATGGCTTTCTCCTATTTTCTCTCTACTGTATTATTACTCATGATATTCTGGGCCTAATGAGGTCACAGAGAATGAAGAGAGAAAAAAATCCAACTCCCAGTGGCCAAACACACAAACACACTGGCACAGGTGCAGCTATATAAGTGTGAGGCGTCTGGACATCAGAGATTTTTTCACACACTGAGGAAGAGATGCTGCATCACTGGAACATGGTGGGTGATCAATCTGTCTCGCTTTCTGTCTGTCTGTCCATCCATCCGTCTTGTCAGATTGCTGTTTATTGATGAGAGTCAAACAGTTATTAACTAATATACAATGCTAAATTTAAGTGCATTATTTTTGTGCATTATGCATTTGACTTTGCTTTAATTTATAGCAAAATGTGCTAATGAGAACATTAATCAGTGGTGTTTGCCAAGTCAAATTTGCTTAAACTTAAAATGCCAGCTTGCAACAAAACAGAACATCCTTCACTCTTAAAAGTTAAGGTTCAAAAAGGTTTTATTATTTAATTTAATTTAAATTAATTTAATTACATTTTTATTTTATTTTTATTTATATATTTATTTATTTATTTATTTATTTGCAGTGCTGCCATAGAAGAACCATTTTTGGTTCCCCAAAGAACGTTTCAGTGATCAGTTCTTAAAATAACTATTTTTCTCGAAGTACTATTTAAAATCGAAATAACCTTTACTTACAGCCTTTATATATAATGCATTCTAAAAGTATTTTTAATGCATTAATTATGCCTTGTAATGCTTTGCATTACAAACCCTTATATTGCATTGCATGATCTCATGAATAATTGTATCCACAGTTATAATACTTATCTATTCATTGAACACACCTTTAGATATGATTATGCATTAAAACACATTTCAGATGTAACATGGAATCTGCAAATTTTAAAATGAATTTTAACTTTGGTTACAATTATTTATGTAAAGATATAATGCCTTGTAATGTACATTATGAATACCTTTGTAATGCATGATACAGTGTTACCATTATAAAGAACCTGTTGTGGAATGAAAATGTTCCAATGTTCCAAAAAGAAATGAAGGTTTTTGAGGAAAACATTCCAGGATTTTTCTCCATATAGTGGACTTCACTGGGGTTCAATGGGTTGAAGGTCCAAATGTCAGTTTCAGTGCAGCTTCAAAGAGCTCTACATGATCCCAGACGAGGAATAAGAGTCTTATCTAGAGAAACCATCGCTCATTTCCTAAAAAAAAAAAAAAAAATTTATATACTTTTTAACCACAAATGCTCGTCTTGCACTGCTCTGTGATGCTCCACGCATTATGTAATCATGTTGGAAAGGTCATGCAAGACATAGGCGGAAGTACCGATCCAGTGTTTACAAAGCGAACGTGCAAAGATTAAGTCAAACGCACTTTACAAAACAAACTTCAAAAAAGGTAAAACAACGATGTAGGAGTTTTTCGCCCTGCCGCCATACTTCCACCTATGTCACACATGACCTTTCCAACATGATTACGTAATGTGTGGCGCATCACAGAGCAGTGCAAGACGAGCATTTGTGGTTAAAAAGTATATAATTTTTATTTTATAGAAAATGTCTGATGGTTTCTCTCTAGATAAGACTATTATTCCTCGTCTGGGATCATGTAGAGCTCTTTGAAGCTGCACTGAAACTGACATTTGGACCTTCAACCCGTTGAACCTCAGTGAAGTCCACTATATGGAGAAAAATCCTGGAATGTTTTCCACAAAAACTTTCATTTCCTTTCAATTGAAGAAAGAAAGACATGAACATCTTGGATGACATGGGGGTGAACAAATTATCAGGAAATTTGAATTCTGAAGTGAACTAATCCTTTAAATCTATATTTTTTGTCTACAGGACATGAGGAGTATTTTTGGGGTGTTGGTTTGTCTGTCTTTCGGCCATTGTGCTTTAATTCCTGACTTCCGCACTACAGAGTTTGGGTTACAGCCTATTGACAACATTTCAATTGCATCACCATTCCCTCCAGGAGCACCGGAGCCTGACTTATCCTATTGTCAGATGCTTCTGGAAGCTCCGGTTCCACCCACAGCGGACCAGGTACCCTGGTACTGCATCTGTTCCGCTTGCTCCGGAAACAGAGGCCAGAAAGGAGACAGAGGCGACCGCGGAATGCCAGGTACATTAAACTCCACAGTATTTTCTCTGTTGGTTTATTATTATCAAGGGTTTTACTGACCGAATCTGCTACTCACAGGAGTTCCTGGTAGTCCAGGTCGAAGAGGCCTCACTGGGCTTCCCGGCCGTCCAGGATTCACAGGACGTCCTGGCATAAAGGGTGAGAATAGTTCTATGCATTTTACTTCAGTATGAATCAGTGTTGATTAAAAATATCCTGGCTCTTCCAAGCTTTATAATGGGAGTGAATGGGGGGCGAGATTTTGAAGCCCAAAAAAGTGCATTATTCCATCAAAAAAGTAATACATACGGCTCCAGATTGGTTAATAAAGGCCTTATGAAGAGAAGCGTTTTTGTAAGAAAAAGAGGCATATGTATAACTTTATAAACTGTAATCACTAGCTTCCATCCGCACATTCATTAATGAGATGCGCATACTGCCGTTACCGGAAGCTATAGTGATTATAGTTTATAAAGTTATAAATATGGATGTTTTTCTTACAAATACCCATCGCTTTGCTTCAGAAGGCCTTTATTAACCCCCTGGAGCATTAGGATTACTTTTATGATGGATGGATGCACTTTTCGGGCTTCAAAATCTAGGGTACCATTCACTCTCATTATAAAGCTTGGAAGAACCAGGATATTTTTTTTTTCAATATAATTTGTGTTCGTCTGAAAGAAGAAAGTGATACACACCTAGGTAAATTATGGGATCATTTTTGGGTGAACTAACCCTTTAAGTAGATCATCGAGACCTTTGGTTAGCTAGTTATCCAACGCTGGTGTTAGTTTAAATGAATTGTGTCAAATGTGGTAGTAATGCAATTTCACTCACAGGTGAGAAAGGTGAAATGGGAGATAAAGGTAACATTGGTCCCGCTGGACTATCAGGACCCAAGGGAGACAGGGGGCTCAAAGGTCAGTGAAACTTCACTAATGTTTTATCATTCACACAAGGTCTATCTGGTGACCATATTTGTAAATGTACTTCTCAGGTGAGAAGGGTGACCGTGGTCTGGATGGTCCTGCGGGAGATCAGGGTCCAAAGGGAGAAGACGGTCAGTGCCCGGAGACCTGTGAGCCTGTACCAGGGGCGGATGGTGCACCGGGTCTTCCCGGCCCTGTAGGTGCACGTGGGTTACCTGGGCTGTCTGGAGACCCTGGTCCCAAAGGACTGAAGGGCGATCCAGGTTTGGCGGGCGTGCCTGGCGTTCCAGGTGTACCAGGGCAGAAGGGTGACCAAGGTCCACAGGGCCTGTGCAATTGTCACGATGGGGCTCCAGGAGCTCCGGGTCAAAAGGGTGATAAGGGTGATAAGGGAGACATGGGTTTGAGAGGGCCACAGGGTGTGAATGGAACCATAGGACCTAAAGGTAATCAGGGAGAAATGGGAATGGTGGGTATGCCTGGACCTTGCTCACCTGCCGTGCAATCTGCTTTCTCCGCTGCTATGATCACCTCCTTTCCTCTACCGAACCGCCCAGTGCCTTTCAAACGTGTCATCTACAACTTAAACCAGCACTACAACCCTGATAACGGTGTCTACACCGCCCCTGTTAACGGAACCTACGTGTTTAGCTACCATCTGCAAGTGTCCAACCGTATACTGAGGGTCGGACTCTTCCATGACTTTGAGGCCGTGGTGAGGACAACTACACCAGTGGAAATGAACACCGCCTCTCAGCAGGTGGTGCTGAGTCTGACTCAGGGTGACTGGGTGTGGGTGCAGGTGAAAGACACCACCAGTAACGGCATTTATACCGGTACCGAGGCCAGCAGCACATTCAGTGGGTTTCTGTTGTACCCAGACAAATGTGATGACATGTTTGGAAGAGATTTTACCACAGTCGAGTTCCCCGATAAAGATATTGAATGGGGAGCTCCATAAAGACCCACATCTGTACCCTACGCTCTTAACCTACACCTTTAACTCTTAACCAACCCCTACATTCTAAACCAGCACCCAAATGTTTATCTATAGCCTAGACCAGGGGTAGCCAACCCTGCTCTTAGAGGGCTACCATTCTGCAAAGTTTAGCTCCAAAGCGAATTAAACGTACACGGACCAACTAATCGAGGTGCTCAGGATTACTTCAAAGTAACATGCAGGTGTGTTGCAGCAGGGTTGGAACTGAAGTCTGCAGGAAAGTAGCGCTCCAGGAGCAGGGTTGGCTTCCCATGGCCTAGACTTACATCCTAAACTCTTAACCTACACCCTCAAAACTGTAACCTATACCCAAAATTCTAAACCAAAACCAAAATAATGTATCTACTCCCTAGACCTGCACCCTACACCAAACAATCTAAACGTTCACCCAAACTAGACCTACACCCAACATTTAAACCTAAACTTTTATCTACTTTTTAGACCTGTGCCCTGATCAATTAACTCACAGTCAGGATTCTAAACTTTCATGCAATCTTCTAACCTACATCCAACAATCTAAGTCTTAACTTTTATCTACTCCCTAGACCTACACCCAACATTCTAAACTTTCACTCAAACTTTTAACTACACCCTAGATCTACACTCCTGGGCAAAAAATGGACCAAACCCAAAATGGTTAAACACAAATTTTTGGTCAGGAAATTAGCTAAATTTAAGCAAATGCACTACTTAAAAAGCCATTGCCATCATCAAAGACAAAGTTAAGTTTTTGGCAGAATATGGGAAATTGTGTGTGGAATCACAATGAAACACGAGTTGCATGGTGATGCTCCAGAGGACTGTCTTCGAAAATCTGCTGAGAAATATAATAATAAATGCATCTCTACCACAGTGAAGCATGGAGGAAGAGGAGCCATTTCAGATGCTGGTATTAGTGAGCTACTTCACTGTGAAAAGTCATTTATTGCTTTGGAGTATAGGAAATTATTGCAGAATGGCTTGCTTCCCACATATAAAAAGTTGTTATCTAAAGAGGAATGATCAGATGTTATTTTTCAACAGGGCAATTCTCTTGCCTAAACTGTAAAGAAAGCCAAGAAGTGGCTTGAGAACAAGTCAACCAGGCTCATGTTTTGGCCTGTTCAGAGTCCAGATACGATGCTCCTATAGTGAATATTTGGTCTCAAATTAACCTGGAGACATTTTTCAACTACTCATGATCTATTTGAAGCCATTAACATTGAGTGAAACAACACTGACTGTTCCTCCTGTAAAAAGCAGTCTCCAAGTTGGGGAAGGTCATTCCCTGTTACTTTATCTAGAGTATTTGTGCAATTCTTGACCACTAAATATTTCGCCATTTTGGCTTGCCCCATTTTTTTGTACTCCCAACATTCTAATCCCAAACATTTAGCTACTCCCTAAAAATACTCCCAACATTCTAATCCTAAACATTTAACTACTGCCTAGGCCTACTCCCAACATTCTAATCCCAAACATTTAGCTACCCCCTAAACCTACTCCCAACATTCTAATCCCAAACATTTAGCTACTCCCTAAACCTACTCCCAACATTCTAATCCCAAACATTTACCTACTCCCTAGACCTATACCCAACATTCTAAACCCAAACATTTAACTACTCCCTAAACCTACTCCCAACATTCTAATCCCAATCATTTAACTACTCCCTAGACCTACTCCCAACATTCTAATCCCAAACATTTAGCTAATCCCTAAACCTACTCCCAACATTCTAATCCCAAACATTTAGCTACTCCCTAGACCTAAACCCACCATTCTAAACCCAAACATTAAGCTACTCCCTAAAACCTACTCCCAACATTCTAATCCCAAAAATTTAACTACTCCCTAAACTTCTCCCAACATTCTAATCCCAAACAGGCCACTGTCCTGCAAGTTTAACTCCAACCCCACTTAAACACACCTGGACCAGCTAATCAAGGTCTTTCTAGGGATACTAGAAACTTCCAAACAGGTGTGTTGAGGAAAGTAGGAGATAAACTCTGCTGTACAGTGGCCCTCCAGGACCAAGTTTGGACAACCCTGCCCTTGACCTCCACATTCCAAACTTTCAGCCAAACTCCTAACTACACTCCAAAACCTACAACCAATATTCCAAACCTAAACATTTATATATTTCCATCTAAATCTATATATTCCATAGATTTGTACCCCATTTTGTTAACCTACACCCAACATTCTAAAATTTCACCCAAACTTTTAACTCCACCCTAAACCTGCACCCTACATTCTAGACCTACACCCTAAACCAAATGATTTTGTCCTCTCACAAGCCTCTAAAATGATCCACTTTTCCACCTAAACCCCTAGCATTTCTATAATCCTCCACATTACACAGATTCTATTTTAAGACCACTTTATGTAGTTTGTATGTAGAAGTGAACCTTCGGCTGAACGAAGAGCCTTCTCTTTCACATATTTGGAATGAATTAGTCCAGATGGATGTGATCGGTGTTTATTTACAGCGTATGTCTTGTAACTTGATTAACTTACGTATTGTGCCTCCATCAATAGCTGTATTGTACCTCCCGCGTAGATCAGTCGTGAGGTTGCTCCCTTGACAGGCACGTTTCAGCCGGATGTTTGTAAAGAATGTAAGATGAGCAGCAATCAGCTGTTATATAATCCTCCCAGCTATTCAGTGGACAAACACTGAGGATAAGAGCAAAAATGAGAACAGGAAAGAATGTTTGCATGTCTCAGGATAGGTGAGCAGAGAGAAGTCAGAGAGGGGTTGTCTTACACAATAGAAGTGTTAAACACCTGTTAGAGAGAAAGGGAGTTCTTTAGGATTATTCCGACACACTACAATATTATGGGGGACCTCTTATGGTGTTAACTTCACACATTTGGGCTGGGGGAGAGAGGGCCCACCCATAAAATTGTTGTCCAAGGCGCACAATATGACAAAACACAACATGACAACAAAAAATAAAAACAATGATGTTCATGCTCATGTTCTGTGTATTGATTACCCTTATATTTCCAATAAATATTAAACCATTAATCTGACTCCTCATTCTTGTTTGTATTATTAAAATATTTCATTTAGCAATTTGCAAATACAAAAGAGTGCTGTATGGGATGATGTATTTTTGTAGAAGTTAACTTCACCCTGATTCCCTCAAAAAAGTAAGATTCAGACAAATCTTTTAATCTTTATTTAAAATCTACAAGTTGAAATAATTTGCAAGATCATGACTTAAAACACAACAAGGGCCACCAGGGTTAGGTGCTTCTACATCAATGTTATTTACCTATCTTTCCCCTCTGATTTTAGGCATAAGTTTTGGGTAGGATTAGGTTTAGGAGTAGAAATAGGGTTAAGACTAAATTTTCAGACTGGAATGTTGTTCCAGGATCAACAAAATATGTTAATCCTGGAACATGTCTTACTTGGAAAAATCAAGGGGACCTTTCAGGCATTTAACCAAAAACTGATTTAAAAGACCCATTAGTTGTGTCCCAAATGGTTTTTTTTTTTGGCTAATCATCTGGGCATTTGGTGTATTTTTAGGGCCCGAGCACCGATGGTGTGAGGACCCTATTGTAATTGCTCAGTCAATAATTATTTTCAGAAATGAATTGCATTTTTGAGGGCCTAAACATGCTCGAAAACTCATGAAACTTTGCACACGCATCAGAAGTGGTGAACATTTACATCTGATATGGGTTTCAGAATTAGGTGTGGCAAAATAGCGCCACCTACAAAATTTCAATTGTTTTATCCCAAGATGCATTCCAGTAATGTTTTTTTTCCTAGTGTACATTTATAAATGTTACTTAAATATCCTACTTGAACCAAGACCTAATCCTGGCTTAGGCTAAGCCCTGTCTGTGAAACCGGGCCTCAGCAAATAAGCATTAGGACATGCAACTATTGTGTAAACGACACATTTTAATTTGATTTAAACGCTTATGTCAGTTCTCTGCAGTTTTATTCATCAATTCTCCACATGGATGACATTATTTTCACTGAATTTTGTCAGGCACATGCCTGTGGTGTCTTAAAATGCTGTCTAGACAAGCAGCCTATGGGTTAATGACTTCCGCACTATTATTATAAATGCAACAAGAAGTCCTCATCAATTGAAACACAGATTGCTCAAGGTAAACAGGTTTGGGTTCCTCTCTGAATTGCTGCCATAAGAATGTGGGCTATACAATAAAGTCAAGCAGATGAACACACAAAGGTATAGTAAAACTATATGTTAACTGTAACATGTTTTGTGGCGTTAATCAAACTAAGACTTTATCCTTTACAGGGCTTCAGTAACAGCTCTGTAATGATGGATTCGTTGAAAATTCTCTTTGGTATAGAGACCATGTAGCTGTTTGCCGTCACAAATAGTTTTATTTTCTCTCAAAGCATATACAGAGCAAATAACAACAGAATTGACCTCTTTAAAAATGTACACTGCAAAATGATTTCCTATATAATACATCCATTTGTGACAAATACAACAAATTACATACTGTATATATCAGTTATTCTTATGGAAAGATCTAGATTTACAATTTTATTGCACTAAGAAGAAACTTTCTTATAAGAAGCTAAGTTCACACTTGAAACAAGGTTTATTTTAGGTGAACTGCTTTATTTTTTGGTTCAAATACATCTTATGCATCAAATTGCAAATATTAAGCAACTAAGATCAATTTAACTACAATATAATTGCAGTCTGCATCAGTTTGTTTTTCTAACCTGGCTTAAAAGTCCTTGCATTAAAACATCACATCATCTACACAATCTCAACATGCATCCACTAATGCTTCTGAATCTTTATACGCACGATTCTGCCTGCACAAAACACATATACGTGTCATCCACGGAGAAGGCTCTCAAGGCTCAGCCGGAGATTCGTCATCATCGCCGATGATTCCTTTCAGATATGAGCGTTTAAACTCCTCAAACACCAGGTCAGTTGTGTCGTCACTAAACACACACACAAGCATTAAAATCACACAAAGAGACACAAGAAACTCAATCAACGTAAAAGGCCGATGTAGAGATGAAGAGGAACACTAAATCAGAAAACGGGAACAAAGGTGTTTTATGTCAACGACACACACACCCCTGTTCTAATGTCAGAAATCTGTTTCTATTGAACAGTAACAACAGATTTACTCAAAGAACAGCACTAAACTGGGGCTCTACACAAGAGACGGGATCGCATTTAGATCGGACACTGATATCGGTGCTCCTCGCGCTCTCAACTTTCCCTTCTCAGAGCCAACACGGATCGTTTATCATCTCGAGAGTGTGTGTGTTATTGGGGATTAAAGACAGGGAAGTTTACACCACACAATGTGCAGTGAACACGTGGAATCAGAGACACGAGGACTCTATATGAAGGGTATTATATAGTGGCACATATAACATAAGCGGTATCACGAACCCCACTGAATATACACCCTGATAATGGACAATTACAATGGGAAACAGAGTGAATTCTTGTGGCTTACCTCTCTTTAGGAGGAGAACAGGGAGAAAATAAAAGAGACAACATTCATTATTATCAAGGCAAGTCATATATGTTTATATAGTGCTTTATACAACATACATGTATATATTATATATATGTATAGACACACACACACACACACACACACATATATATATATATATGCAATATGATCAGCTCACCTGGATCAGGTTTGGGATGCATGAGTTTGAAGGGAACCTCCACGGCAACCTCACTGAAACACACACGATTACCTCTTACACACTTACACACTATGAAATCTGAGAAAATTCTACACCAATCAAAACTCACCTGGATCCAACGACCCTGTAAGAGAGCAGAAATAAAGCCATTAGCAAAGCCTTTCCTCAATGTATGAATCGACACTGAACCAAAACTGGTGTTCACTCACCCCGCTGCATTACACTTCAACACCACCCTATAGGCCACCAACATGCCCAGAATCTCCTTCAGAACTTCATCCTTTACGCTGAAGAGAAAATTCAGATAGAGAAACATCAGGGCCCTTTCAGATCATCCTCGTGTAGATGCCGAATGAGCCGCACTCACATGCTAGAGGAGGCCAGGTTAGTGTCCTCATGCTTCAGTTTTCCATCCACAGCGATTCCATGTCTCTCGCGGTTACTGCTCAGTAGAGGACAGAGACTGTACACCTTCTTCAGACTGGTACCAGAGGGCACTGTGTCCCTGTGAACCAACAGCTTCATTTTACCACAAGGACAACAAATCGACAAAACAGAGGCATACAACACTCACTGTGACATCATAAACACAAGACACAATACAATATACTGATACATAAATGTAACACTCACAGTGACATCATAAAATCTTCATTTTCACTGTGACATTATAGAGACTATATCCTCACAGTGACATCACAGTGACATCATAAGTCTTCATTTTCACTGTGACATCATAAAGACTCCATTTTCACTGTGACATCATAGAGACTATATCCTCACAGTGACATCACAGTGACATCATAAAGTCTTCATTTTCACTGTGACATCAGTGACATCATAAAGACTCCATTTTCACAGTGACATCATAAAGTCTTCATTTTCACTGTGACATCACAGTGACATCATAAAGACTCCATTTTCACAGTGACATCATAAAGACTCAATTTTCACTGTGACATCATAAAGACTCAATTTTCACAGTGACATTAGAGACTATATCCTCACAGTGACATCACAGTGACATCATAAGTCTTCATTTTCACAGTGACATCACAGTGACATCATAAGTCTTCATTTTCACAGTGACATCACAGTGACATCATAAAGTCTTCATTTTCACAGTGACATCATAAAGTCTTCATTTTCACAGTGACATCATAAAGACTCAATTTTCACAGTGACATTAGAGACTATATCCTCACAGTGACATCACAGTGACATCATAAGTCTTCATTTTCACAGTGACATCACAGTGACATCATAAAGACTCCATTTTCACAGTGACATCATAAAGACTCCATTTTCACTGTGACATCACAGTGACATCATAAAGTCTTCATTTTCACTGTGACATCACAGTGACATCATAAAGACTCCATTTTCACAGTGACATCATAAAGACTCAATTTTCACAGTGACATCATAAAGACTCAATTTTCACTGTGACATCAAAGTCTTCATTTTCACAGTGACATCATAAAGACTGAATTTTCACAGTGACATCATAAAGTCTTCATTTTCACTGTGACATCACAGTGACATCATAAAGACTCCATTTTCACAGTGACATCATAAAGACTCAATTTTCACAGTGACATTAGAGACTATAACCTCACAGTGACATCACAGTGACATCATAAGTCTTCATTTTCACTGTGACATCATAAAGTCTTCATTTTCACTGTGACATCACAGTGACATCATAAAGACTCCATTTTCACAGTGACATCTTAAAGACTCCATTTTCACTGTGACATCATAAAGACTCCATTTTCACTGTGACATTACAGACTATATCCTCACAGTGACATCACAGTGACATCATAAAGACTCAATTTTCACAGTGACATCATAAAGACTCAATTTTCACAGTGACATCATAAAGACTCAATTTTCACAGTGACATTACAGACTATATCCTCACAGTGACATCACAGTGACATCATAAAGACTCCATTTTCACAGTGACATTATAAAGTCTTCATTCTCACAGTGACCTCATAACTCTTAATTTTCACTGTGACATCATAAAGTCTTCATTTTCACTGTGACATCACAGTGACATCATAAAGACTCCATTTTCACAGTGACATCATAAAGACTCCATTTTCACAGTGACATTATAGAGTCTATATTCTCACAGTGACATCACAGTGACATCATAAGTCTTCATTTTCACTGTGACATCATAAAGGCAAGACTCCCTAAATGTTACACATGGATCTAGTGAGCTGTTTATCTAGATTCCAAAATGTTCCTATTCCTGTATTAAGAGTAGTAATGAATGTATTCTTCATGGAGAAGTAATTCCCAGAATGCACTGCAACAAGCTCAATGAACCTTTTCACATTTTTAGGTTTGGAATGCAGAGCTAGACTATAAAAGGACAAACTTCTATAGTGGTGAATTGGAGATGACACGATAGCATTCTCCAACGGTGAAAGAAAAACTCCACTATTGCCTTCCCAAGACTTTCCAAAAGAAGAGGAAAATGTAAAGAGATGGATTACAGCAGTTTCAGTCACATTTACAGTCACTCCCTTAGAAACTGTATTGGAAATCCTATCACAGCAGTGTTGATTTTTTGTAATTTAATGCCAGGGTAATATAACTCAGAGGATATGGTGATATACACTACCGTTTGGGGTCAGTACAATTAAAGGTTTAGAAAAAAAAGTCTCATATACTCACCATTTATTTGACCAAAAATGCAGTAAAATCAGTCAAATTGTGAAAAATTAATATAATTCAAAATATCTGTTTTCTATGTGAATATATGTTAAACTGTCATTTATTCCTGTGATCAAAGCTGAATTTTCAGCATCAAAGTCAAGAAAAGCATCAATTGTGACTTTACACTTACACTGCATTTTATTCAATACTGAGGATATGGATCAAAACAAACAGCTCAATGATCCACTTTACTCCATTTTGTGTGTTTTTATAAGTTGTTTCCTCTTCAGAATGCAGAGAACTCATTCTATTATGTCATCAGAGCACGTGACATCGCTGTGACATCACTGACTGTGTTTGTACTCACATGGTGTCCTCATAGGCCACAGGGCTGATGTATTTGTCATTTGAGTAAAGCACCACATTAGTAATCTGCTCCACTGTTACAAAGAAACAGAAAACACACTGTAACACACCAAAAATACACTTTTACATCAGTATTTAGAGTGATAACTGTGTTTATGTACCTGAGACTGACACGTCCTTCACGTTCCTGTTGGAACTGTTGTCAATTTCCACGCTGATGTTGATCTCCTCTCCATGGTAATACGTCTGTAACACGAACAATCGCAGAATTGAATGGATTTATTTATGTTTAGATATGGAATATGTTTATGGTTGCAATCACTAAGGTTAAAAAACGTCCCACCTCTTTCTCCAGAGTGACACGCATGTGCAGCGGTTTATCAGACATCACAAATTCACAGGTGGTCTCGCCCATCGGGGCCGCGTTGCCTTCATCTGGAGCATACTGGATCTTTCTGATGGCCAACCGGACTGTACTCCTGCAGAAAGAGAGAGAGAGAGATGCGGCATAGAGTTAATAGAGTCTTGATCTTGTGGTTTTGGTCTCAGGACCCTCAAGACCACATGATCATGGTCTGGGTCTCAAACAAGACATCAATCTATTTCCACCACACTAAAAATAATAATTGCTCCAACCACAGTATCTGCAAGGCTTCTGATTGGCTACTATTTTGCATTTTCATTTTATTTCAGTGCATTCAAATAGTGCCTTTGGATTTATAAGACCAGGCCTGGGCCTTGAGATGTCTTGTGTTGTTCTGATTTCGTACTTTATAATGAATATAAGTGACTCTTCTCACCTCTTTTGGGCTTTTTCATCTTGATTTTCTGCACAGAACGCCTTCACCTCAAACTCCACGGCACAGCGCTGCACAAACACAGACACAACTTTTACTCCAGTTAATTAGACTAGTTCAACTATAATATAAATGTACTTAAGCCATAAAACACACACTCAATCTTATTCCTACATTTGAAGCTTCAAATAAAGACTGCATCAATTACATCGATACACCAGTAGGTGGTGACACGTGACGGTTAAAAAATATAATTGAATCATTCATTCAAGAGATTCATTCAAAAACACTGACTCATCAAGTAATGAAACAAATGAAGTATATGAGTGAGTGAGTCATTGAATCATTCATTCAATAGATTTAAAAAAACTAAATAATAATAAACTTATTAATTCAATATTTTTTGAAACATAATTGGACAGGAATTAATGTTTTGTCAGAATCTCTAGTAAACTATACGTTTATTTGTCTATTCAGAATCATGGGAGAATTATCTCTCTGATCCGCATTAAAAAATTCTACATTTATCAAAATTATGTAGCTTTACTTTAAATAAAATAAATATAAATATAATATTCACTAAACTCATTTTGTTTAATCTTCACATTTCTCATTTTTATTTAGTGCAACTTAAAATTTGTAAACCTTAAACTGAAACAAAAATGAATTAAAAACTATGTAGACATTTAAAAATATATATAATATAGCTGCAAGCATTGATGACGGGCCCAAGCCTGCCGCAACTGCCACTCCGCAGGCTTTAGGGAGACTGTGCATTACAGGCAATATCCATTTAAACAGGGTGAATGAAAAGGATTTTGTCAAGATATGAGACTCTTCCTGTTGCCCTTTTGTCATTAATTTAATTCCTTGCCATGACAACACAGTTCTAAATATCCAATATCCATTTGCGATGTAACATCGTCTATGTCTTAGCATCATGTTCTGAAAGTTTGGTGTGAATCATAAGAATCACCTACGAGCCGACGTCTTGTTGGTTGGAGTTAATGACTGTAAATTAGAAAGTTGTCCGACTTAAAGAGACACATTGGTGACTGTAGGTAAAACGACATTATTCTGAAGCAAATCGGGTAAAAATAAAGGGTGATCTCAAAGCATTTTGAAAGTGACATTTCCTGCTGCCATTTGGTGGCACTATAACTTTGACTCACAATAGTCACGTCCATGTGGTCGGCTTCCTACAGCAAACACACTGCTGAAGTTTCATTAAAATCAATCAATGTATGCAGAACTTCCTGTTTCCCTTTTCTCGCCATAAATTTGTTTCAACGGCACGGCCAAACTGTTCAAGATATCAAAAATCCACTCGCAAATTAACATCATCAATGTCTTGACTTCATGTTGACCAAGTTTGGTTGTGATCGGATGAATCCCCTAGGAGGAGTATATCAAATTTCAGAGCATGCGTTTTTCAAACAACCCATACAGGCCGACTTCCTGTTGGGCTGGCATATGACTTAGAGTGTGAAAGATATACGGCCAGATGAGATATATAACTGTATGAAGTTTGGTTCCTGTAGTGGAAAAGGGGTGCGCTACAGAGCCCCTCAAATCCAACCATATAAAAGGGTGTGCCACAGAGCCCCCCACCATTGTTCAAGAGTTTTTGAGTATGTTAAAGGACCCGAAAGTGCCTGAGAGGTCATGAAAGAGCAAATTTACCTAAGAAAAACAATAAGGCCTTCAGCCTTTGGGCTCTAATAAAAATGACAAACTTTAACCAAAATGTAAAAATAAAAACTATTAATAAAACCTACAATAGTATGAAAACACTGAATGTTTGTGGTTATGATGTTTTTAGTCATTAGGTCGTTTACCTTTCCTGGGTCTGTCGGCGCCGGCTGCAGAGCTACAGAACAAGGCAGGTTATCTGGAAACTGAGAGAAAACACATGCGATCGCGGTTTCAGAAATCACAACTTATTCACCCACACAAACCCTCTTAAAGAGCCCCTATTGTGCTTTTTTGGATATGACCTTTCATGCAGTGTGTAACTGAGATGTTTCTGAATGTTAAAGGTCTGCAAAGTTTCAAAGATCAAAGTTCAGATTAATGGAGTTTTTGCCTCCTAAAAGAAATAATCGATTCTGAACTGAAAGGAGTCGTTAGTAATTCAGTCTCACGTCGTTCCATGTTTGTAACCAATTTGCATAATGCCAGCCTTTTTGCCCCGCCCTCAAACACTGTTGTTGTATCTGAAGAGTTTGGTTCAGACACTGTTTTCTGCTGCCAAAGCAAATCCACTTTGATGAGATTGATGACCAATCACTGCAAACTGGGCCGTCTGACCAATCAGAGCAGAGTAGGATCTTAGAAAGGCGGGGTTTAGAGAGACTGAATCTTTGAACAAACCGTTTCAGACACTGTGAGAAAAAAGCTGATGCTGCAGTGGATATTATGCGAAAATTAAAGTGTTTTTGACCTTGGATGCATGTAAAGCTGTTGTAGGAGACTCCAAAACAAAATTAGGAACCTTTAAAAATAGCATAACGGGGCACTTTAAAGCAAAAGTTTGTTAGTCTGCCATGAATAAAAACTGACTCTAACCTCAAAGAAGAAGGGATACGCATTGTCTCCGAGCTTGCGCAGGATCTTCTCTTGCACTTTGGTGTGAATGCTGCGTTCCTTGTCCTGGAGAGGAGGATAGACCTGCCGTGTGCACAGGAAAATATCCCTGCGGAATGCAATTCCCAAGACGTCCATATCGTCCCGACCGTATCGGAATGTACAGGACAACATGACGTAGACTAGAGGAGATAAACACACATACAGTAGATTAAGTCATCTACACAGGCTTCACAGGCTCAAAACACACATACAGCTCAACACTGCCATCTGTCTGTGAACATGAACTCACCTTTCTTTCCCTTCACCTGCTCTGGGTCGATCAGCACTACACCATCTTAAAACATGAGAGAGAGAGGGAGAGAAATCTGTCAGCTGTACATCAGGGTTATTTTAATGTCACTCAGATACAGTTATAGTTTTTTTTTTATTAATATTTTGAATTAGTTTTTATATTTTACCTTTTAAAATGAAAAAAAAATACACATAAAATTAATTCAAAATATTAATAAAAACTATGTAGATATATATTAAATATATAACAAAATTACTATATAGTTTGAATTCATTTTTATTTTAGTTTTAGCTATTTTAGTACATCAAGTTAAACTAAATGAAAATGAGAAATGTTACTTAAAATGAAATAAAATACGTTTTTTTAAATATTTTATTTCAGTTAAAGTTTATTTTAATCATGGGAGAGAAGAAATGCAAGCACAATTAAACAGTTTACTTAAAGCCTTTACGTATCATGTATTATAAAAGGTATTCATAATATACATTATAATACATTTTAATAAATATTTGTAACCAAAGTTAAAATGAAATTGGTTGTCATGTGTTTTAATGCTTTATACTTTCTAAAGGTGTAACTTAAGTATTATGATGTATTATAACTGTGGTTACAATTATTCATACAGATCATACAGCACAATATAAGGTGCATTACAAGGCATAATTAATGCATTATATATACAGGCTATAAGTAAAGTGTTACCGAAGTTTCATCTTCCGCTCTGTACTAAAGTTCAAGATGAACCCTGACCTGGTTACACAACATTTGACCAACAAAGGATCAAAACGTCACAGATTGACCTGAACACAGTTTTGCAGTGGATTAAATGCTACTAATTAGACGATTTCATGATGTTTTGTGATTTATTTCTTAAAGCAGGGTTTCTCAAACTGGGTTCAACTGATAAAAAGCTAATAATTGATTATAAAAAAGGTCTAATAAAATAAGATAAAAAACAACACTTTACAACAACATTATTTAATATGGACTAAAAATGAATTTCTACAGCATTTATTAACCTTAGTTCATGTTAGTTTAATCATTGAAATGAAAAGGTGTATTCTGTGACATTAGTAAAAGCAATGTGAACATGCACATTAACATTTTATGAACTGATATTAATTAATAAATGTTGTAAAAAATATTTTGCTCACGGTGTTAACCAATGAGACCTTATTGTAAAGTGTTACCAAATAATTAAATAAAAAAAAAATAAATAAAAAACACATTAAAAAAATGATGTGACCATTAATTGACTACTAAAAGAATCACTAACTTAAAATTGAGATATTAAATATTTTAGGTCAGAGAAGTTTGGCTGACAAAACAGTTTGGGAATCCCTGTCTTAAAACCAGTGTGAAATCATATCCTGTTTGCCCATAGTCTACATATTAAAGCCTGATGTGGCTATACAGTGATTTGCATGTGAGCCGTGATTGGCTGCTAAACTCACCAACAGGATCGACAAAGTCGCAGTGGTCAACGAAATCCCGTTTCCCCATGTAAACGCCAACCTATGACATCACACACAGTTAACCAATCACTGTACTAACACACAAACATTAGCTAACAACACAGACACCGCTACACAAATCAGCACTGATACAATGAAATTGAAAACAGACCAAAGTGATGAAAAGGGAAGGACAGATACTCACAGATTTGTCTCTGGAGAGTTTCTTGTAGATGACGTGTTTGGGACTCATTGTGTCTCTTAAAGCAGAAATATAAACAACGATGATCAAAAAATACTCATTAATATTCATTACCATAAATCATAATATTATAAACAAATTCAGCCATCTCAGGTTTTTAAACTGATGGCTCTTGGTTTCAGAGGATTTTTAGACTCTTTTAGACTGAATGAGTATCAGTAAACACACACACGCGCACACACACACACACACACACAGACACGCGCACGCGCACACGCACACGCGCACACACACACACACACACACACACACCTCATCAGCAGTTTCAGGTCTGAGCCGATGACTCACAACACTAATCTAGTGTAACCTAAACCTCAAGTCAACACACACTTAACTGCTTAAGAGTCTATGATTGGATCATTATTGCAGTGATTATTATGTTTCTTGCATGTTATACAGTGTTGGCGGTAACACATTACAAGTAACGTTAGTTATGTAATCAAATTACTTTTCTCAAGTAATTAGTAAAGTAACACATTACTTTTAAATTTACAAGAAAATATCTGAGTTACTTTTTCAAATCAGTAATGCAAATTACTTTGCTTTCCCATTTATTGACTGACAGCTCTCCTGTCCCATTGTTGAGAACTGAAGGCGTAGGACGTAGCACAAGCGTTTTGAACTGCGAGAGGCGTTACACTTTCATCGTAAGTTGAATACAGAAGGCGTAGGACGTAGCGTAAGCTCTCTGAACTGCGAGAGGCGTTACACTTTCATCGTAAGTTGAATACAGAAGGCGTAGGACGTAGCGTAAGCTCTCTGAACTGCGAAAGGCGTTACACTTTCTTCGTAAGTTGAATACGGGAGGCGTAGGACGTAGCGTAAGCTCTCTGAACTGCAAGAGGCGTTACACTTTCTTCGCGAGTTGAATACGGGAGGCGTAAGACGTAGCGTAACCTCTCTGAACTGCGAGAGGCGTTACACTTTCTTCGTAAGTTGAATACGGGAGGCGTAGGACGTAGCGTAAGCTCTCTGAACTGCGAGAGGCGTTACACTTTCTTCGCGAGTTGAATACGGGAGGCGTAAGACGTAGCGTAAGCTCTCTGAACTGCGAAAGGCGTTACACTTTCTTCGTAAGTTGAATACGGGAGGCGTAGGACGTAGCGTAAGCTCTCTGAACTGCGAGAGGCGTTACACTTTCTTCGTAAGTTGAATACGGGAGGCGTAGGACGTAGCGTAAGCTCTCTGAACTGTGAGAGGCGTTACACTTTATTCGTAAGTTGAATACGGGAGGCGTAGGACGTAGCGTAAGCTCTCTGAACTGCGAGAGGCGTTACACTTTATTCGTAAGTTGAATACGGGAGGCGTAGGACGTAGCGTAAGCTCTCTGAACTGCGAGAGGCGTTACACTTTATTCGTAAGTTGAATACGGGAGGCGTAAGACGTAGCGTAAGCTCTCTGAACTGCGAGAGGCGTTACACTTTCACCGTAAGTTGAATACTGGAGGCGTAGGACGTAGCGTAAGCTCTCTGAACTGCGAGAGGCGTTACACTTTCACCGTAAGTTGAATACAGAAGGCGTAGGACGTAGCGTAAGCTCTCTGAACTGCGAAAGGCGTTACACTTTCTTCATAAGTTGAATACGGGAGGCGTAGGACGTAGCGTAAGCTCTCTGAACTGCGAGAGGCGTTACACTTTCTTCGTAAGTTGAATACGGGAGGCGTAAGACGTAGCGTAAGCTCTCTGAACTGCGAGAGGCGTTACACTTTCTTCGTAAGTTGAATACGGGAGGCGTAGGACATAGCGTAAGCTCTCTGAACTGCGAGAGGCGTTACACTTTCTTCGTGAGTTGAATACGGGAGGCGTAAGACGTAGCGTAACCTCTCTGAACTGCGAGAGGCGTTACACTTTATTCGTAAGTTGAATACGGGAGGCGTAGGACGTAGCGTAAGCTCTCTGAACCGCTAGAGGCGTTACACTTTCTTCGTGAGTTGAATACTGGAGGCGTAGGACGTAGCGTAAGCTCTCTGAACTGTGAGAGGCGTTACACTTTATTCGTAAGTTGAATACGGGAGGCGTAGGACGTAGCGTAAGCTCTCTGAACCGCTAGAGGCGTTACACTTTCTTCGTGAGTTGAATACTGGAGGCGTAGGACGTAGCGTAAGCTCTCTGAACTGTGAGAGGCGTTACATTTTATTCGTAAGTTGAATACGGGAGGCGTAAGACGTAGCGTAAGCTCTCTGAACTGTGAGAGGCGTTACACTTTATTCGTAAGTTGAATACGGGAGGCGTAAGACGTAGCGTAAGCTCTCTGAACTGTGAGAGGCGTTACACTTTATTCGTAAGTTGAATACGGGAGGCGTAGGACGTAGCGTAAGCTCTCTGAACTGCGAGAGGCGTTACACTTTCTTCGTAAGTTGAATACGGGAGGCGTAAGACGTAGCGTAACCTCTCTGAACTGCGAGAGGCGTTACACTTTATTCGTAAGTTGAATACGGGAGGCGTAGGACGTAGCGTAAGCTCTCTGAACTGCGAAAGGCGTTACACTTTATTCGTAAGTTGAATACGGGAGGCGTAGGACGTAGCGTAAGCTCTCTGAACCGCTAGAGGCGTTACACTTTCTTCGTGAGTTGAATACGGGAGGCGTAGGACGTAGCGTAAGCTCTCTGAACTGCGAGAGGCGTTACACTTTCTTCGTAAGTTGAATACGGGAGGCGTAAGACGTAGCGTAAGCTCTCTGAACTGCGAGAGGCGTTACACTTTCTTCGTAAGTTGAATACGGGAGGCGTAGGACATAGCGTAAGCTCTCTGAACTGCGAGAGGCGTTACACTTTCTTCGTAAGTTGAATACGGGAGGCGTAGGACATAGCGTAAGCTCTCTGAACTGCGAGAGGCGTTACACTTTCTTCGCGAGTTGAATACTGGAGGCGTAGGACGTAGCGTAAGCTCTCTGAACTGTGAGAGGCGTTACACTTTCTTCGTAAGTTGAATACGGGAGGCGTAGGACGTAGCATAAGCGTTTTGAACTGCAAGAGGTGTTACACTTTCTTCGATGAACATTCTAAGTCTCCTCCAGCACATCCCAAAGACTTTCAGTGAATTTAAGGTCTGGATTCCTTAAATAAGGTGCCAATTCATGTGTGAAAATGATTCTTCATGCTCCCTCCCAACCATTCTTCCACAATTTGAGACTGATGAATCTTGGTTTTGTCATCCTGGAATATGGCCATGATGTGTCTTCCTACATGGTTGTTTAAGAAATGAAAAGCTACACACTCAATCAATTAGGGTTCAAAGAATTGTTGTCAAACATATAAAAAGCTAGAAACATAATCACTGAAATAATCTAGTCATAGACTATTAAGCATTCGCCTATTTAAATCCAAATAGCGACTTTTTTCTTTTCTTTTTTTGTCCGGGCAGCGTATAATCCATTTGCCCTCAGATCTGAACAGATCCTGCAGCAGTAACACTCACCTGTCTGTGTTCAGATGTAGATGCAGTTGTGTGTCCAGTTAAAGTGTGTTGTTGTGGACGACGGTGTTCAGGGCCAGTTTTTGTAACCTGTGACTCCGCCCACCGCCTAGCCATTCGTTTACCGTCAGCGAGATTAGCGTCTCTGGCTTGCAGAAGTAATGAAGATGCACAACTAATCCAATCATTGTATCACATGGAAATCATTGTTATATCACACCCATGGCAAATAAGCAACAAGGAAATACATTTAGAATAATAAGGCGGGCGCTGACAGATTATGAGGGATCTGATGACTGAAAAGGGTTTCTGAGGTGAAGGGTCCTACCATCTAAGCAATAAAGAGTTGATTCTCAATGTAGATTCAAATCTTACCTAAGTTGGAATGATGATTAAACAAAAATGATCTTGCATGATTTCAAATCATACAAATCTATAGTTTCACTAACAATTTACAATAAGTTCCCATTTACTCATTAACATTAACAATGAGCAATACAGTTAACTTTTGTTAACTACTGTTAAGAAATGAAACCCTGTTGTAAAGTGTTCCAGGTGTGTTTTCAGAACATTATATTCTGAATCAGACTGATTGGTGTCGTCTTTTACTAGTAGTGTCGTATAAATTAAGGTTAACAGCTGGGCTCTTACTGGAACACTGGATTGACCAATCAGAAGAAAGGACTGGAATGTTCCATTCTCTAATACATGTGTGTGTGTGGGTAATCAAAGAAAGAGGGGGCTGGAGAAACACTGAGCGCTCGGATGATAAACCCTGCGATTTAAACCCGTGTTGTCGGTCTCAGCAGTCTCGGTGCTGATGTCAGCGCAGTGGATTACACACATAGAGAAAAGACCCTCTTATCGCTCTCATCACACGCACACAGTCTGAGTCTGAGCGGGTTTCAGGGTCCAAGAAATGGCAGCCAAACTCCCTTTTGTCCATAGAGAGGCCTGGAAATCAGCAGATTTGTGAGAATTCGGGCTGGACAATATTAACAAAAAACTGACATTAATATATCTTATTTTTCTGCAACATATATTATGATATACAAAAAATACAGGAATTTTCAGCAGGTGACTTGAATAGCTCTATGGCTTTTTAACGGCAAAATCCTTTTAGGGTTGAACTAATGTGAAATGTTTCTCTTTTTGAGCTTTGGTTTGGAGTGGCTGAAATGCATTCACAGATATTACACAATATTAGTTGTTTTCATGCCTTTTGCACAACATCGCACCATTTCATCTTCAGAAAGATCTTCCTCCCCATATTGCATGAGAACTGTGACTTGCTTAATAATGTGGAACAACCTCTAAGCAGGGTTTCCAAAGACCTGGCTAATTATTTTGTCTAAGATTAGCATCAGTTATCTAAAAAGACATGGATAAATAAACATTTTTTTAGAAAAACTAAAATCTGAATGTTTATTGTACTGTCACTTGCATATTAATTTGGAATGCGGTGTATTTAAGGAAAGTTTCACTGTAATACAATACATATTTGTTATTTCTAAACAGATTATTGGAGCATGTTTTACAAGAAAAATACTATTTCAGTCTTATTTTAAATTTTCATGTTTAATTCAAAGTTACTCACCATTTCTTTGTAATAATTTGTGAAATTTACAAGAAATTTCTGAGTGAAAAAGTGAATGCTACACCAATTTTTTTTTTCTAGTGCTAAGTGGTTTTATAGCATCAACCAGTTCAGACTAAAAATCCTTAAAATTAAAAATATTAAACAAAAGAAATATACTGTAATAAAACTATTGTACTGTAAAATAAAACTACTTTTACTGTAAAATTACAATACTAATATTTATGCCTTGATTTATTCATTTTTAAACAGCAACACAGAACTTTTATTTTGGCGGGTTGCTTGTAAATTTGGGATAGTAAAGTGTCTATCGAATGCACACTTCAGAATCTCGCCGGAAGTAGGAGGTCATCCGGGGACTTTTCGTCCATTGTTTTTGGAATACTATGTATTCGGACACACTACTTTTTTGCCGTTCTGTTTTTCGCATACTGTACATTAGGGAAGTATTCGATTTCGGTGTATAAAACCAGAAGCACATATATTTATTTAATTAAGTTGCAGCCTGTGTGATTTGACAGTAGCATTAAGCCATATTGCGATATCGATTTTATTTCGATATATTGTGCAGCCCTAGCTTCAACATAATCGACTTCAATGGTCAGTCAATGGTCATGTGATACGTTTACATTAGAAAATGTGGCCCGTTTTATTTTTTATCTCACAAACATGGACTCCGCAACATGTTTAAAACACTTTCCAGACACTACAAAGATAAATATAACTCGCTCGCCCTTATTGAGATGACTCCACCGTTTAAGTTGTTTTTAATAATCCAAGAAAAAGACAAACAAATGCAAGTAACGTCTCACACATTTTATGGTGTGCAAACATTAAGCAGACATGTACAGAGACCTCATATACATTAGCGACAATTACCTTCAACAGCCCGTTGAGCGATACAATACAGCACTCACTCTCAGCCCCACCCACAAATGAGTCAGGGGGGTGGGGCTAAACGCAAGCCACACCCACAAGTCATCAATAAAGTGTGCTGTCCCCTCCACTCGCTATCTGAATCCAAGTGCACTTGTTTGGCACCTTACCAGACTCCAGCGTTGAACGTTGAGTGTTTTAAAACGAGCCACGGCAGATACATCATCTATAGTGTTAGAGAGAGTATGAAGGAGCATTACAGTCATTTGTTTTCTGTTTTTTAAACTTTAAGTGCAAACGTCACCAGTTCCGCTGCTGGCATCAGGGTAGATAACAAGTGCACTTGTTTTCCTTCGCAAAACAGCTGAGGAGAGTTTGATACAGTATTTGAAACAGACGTCATGCTCGGAGGAAACGCTGTGAGGATATGAGCTTGTGTGCATCGAAAATAAAAGTAAAATAAAGAAGATCAGAGCATCGCTTTCGCCACTAAAACACACATTTCATCGCACACATTCAGCATCACTGCATACATTAACACACGCACACTAGTCATCTATGTCCTGAGGGGAGGGGCTTATGATAAAGAGCGCTGTGATTGGACCAAATAATGTGTGACACGGCCTCGTTTTCAGTTGTGTCAAATTAAATACCATACCATAGTACCATAATGTAGACCCCATTAAATAAACTATAGGAGGGAATTGTGGGAAATACTTTTGAATGTCCTATGCATGACAAATTGAATGATATCATACAAAAACACAGTCAGGAGTTTGTGTGTAAATCTCACGAAAATGGTCAAGTGAATCAAAACAATTGCATTTTACATAAAGAAAATTAACCCCGTTTTTAATATTTTATACATTATTCAAACATTTTCCCCCAAAATTCTTCACTGCAATCTAATAAGTTCTCGTTACTGTGATGTGGGAAAAATAGCAGTGCTGTCAAAAGATTAATTGCAATTAATCGCATCCAAAATAAAAGTTTGTTTACATAATGTGTACTGTGTATATTTATTATGTATATATATATATAAATACACACACATACATGCTTTTATTTAATATATAATTTATGCTATATATAATATATGCATGTTTGTGTATTTATACAGTAAATACACAAAGTACACACACATATATTATGTATACACAAACTTATTTTGGATGCAATTTATCATTTGACAGCACCAAAAAAAAAAAAAAACCAGTATTTAAAATATATTTATCATAATATATTATAAATTTAACAACAGTTGTACTGGCTTCAGTTAATGCAGATTCTAATAAATAAATGCTCTTAGTGGTCATCAGGATCCTTACTGTATTACAGTATGAAAATTAATTTTTCATTCATGACAATGGCCTTTATAATGCAATACCATAATGAAAATAAGTACATGGGGGTTAAATGTGCTTAGAAGTAAAAAAAAAAAAAAAAAAGTCAATGCAATTAATCATATAAACAGAAATTCATCCTAAAGAAAATTGGGTTCTTGTTCAATGCATGTAATTTATTCCAGTTTGTAAAGGGGAGATGCAGGATTTCCTAGGATAATTGTTTTGTGAACAGTGCCATCCACTGAGCTCAACTGGAACTGCTGCAGTAAACAGCATTATCACACACACACACACACTCACGCAGCTTAATGGCCTGTATCTGCATAAGGCAAAGCATAAATGCACACAAACACACTAATTTAAAGCAGTGTTAAAATAAGCAGTAAGAGTCGTGTAGGACAATGAGAGTAATTCGCATAATCTTCACTGTCCCACATCTATTGTGTGTGTGAGACAACCGACAGTACATGAAAGCTGATATAAATATATTTATGTATAATACGTGTACGGTGCTGCCCGATCATACAGGCAGGCAGCACGCATGCACGCAGGTAGCCAAACAGATGGCATTGTGGGAAAGGTAGTTCAAGAGGCCAGTGGGACGTGAGGGTGGGCTCACTTTCTTTCTGTCTTTACAGTCCGTTTAAACCAATCGCTGCGGAGGCTGATCACATGTCAGACCAAAGCACAGCCTTGCTGCCTTTCTCAACGCTGGCCACGTATGCGCCCGATGGAGACCAGGACACCGAATTTATGGCAGAACTACAAAAAGGACAGAAAGACGGGAAGTTTATGAGAGCTGTCGAGTGTGGAAGGAAACATTTGCTGTGTATGCATGTACTATTACCCACCTGCTACATTTACTAAATTATGCAGCATACAACCAGAACACACTGTGTGAAATACTGTATCCTAGTGCTGTTGACAACATCAATTAATTGATTTTATATCGATATTGATTCTTAAATCCCAAAATCGATCTTTTAGTATATGGTGTTAACAGTTGATGCTTGAACAAAACTGCTCTGAACAATATTTGTAGAGTGCCTATCATCCACTAATCACATCAAATTCAATCATTAAATTCTAACAATATATACGGTTTAATCATTTCCTCCTCTTTACTACTAGTTACAGCATGAAATAAACATGCATGAACATCAGGAGGAGTGTGAAATTTTGATGTTGTGGGAAAAAATGTTCGGTCCCCATAAGGAATGATTTATAAATCATACTAAATTATGTTTTTTGTACATGTAAAAAATGCAGAATGTTTTCTGTAAGGGTTTATTTAGGGTTAGGGGATAGAAAGTAAAGTTTGGAAAGTATAGACATCATTATGTCTATGGAAAGCCCTCATAAAACACAAAAACCCATCAATGTGTGTGTGACGTCCTGCTCACCTGTGACCCTTATCAAGAGTTTTGTCTAGTTTCCCTGTTAGAACGTTCCAAATGTACAGAACACCGTCTGCAGAACCGGCCGCCACGTAACTTCCATCAGGACTGAAAACACAAACACTCAAGAGTTCAGAAGCGTGTACGGTAACAGTTAAGGGTGCTTAATGAGTTTATCAGCTGACATTTATATAACACAGGGTTTCTCAAACAGGGGTTTAAGCTAATTAAATCAAATGTTGCGTAATTTTTTATTTTTATTTAATTTTTTTACAGTAATTAACAAACACCATATTATTAAAATACTAATATATAAATTAATATATTTCCGTCACACACTAGAGTGAAAACTAATAATAATAATAATAATAATAATAATAATAATAATAATAAATATAGCTGCAAGCAGCCATTAAGGGGTCAAGCAAGTAAAATCATCAGTAAAATATAGCATTTTATGTACTTTATTGTAGTTAGCGGCAATTTAATATTTTGTTCAGTTATAGCGCCACTAACAGACGCAATCCCACTGCTTTTTTATGTGTCCTCAGAGTGTGACCTTAAATAAGTGTGTCAAATTTGGTGAAAATATCTAATTTCATTTAGGAGTTATAGACATGTATATGTACAAGCACATAAAAAAATTACCCATGCACGACTTTCATTGCATTTTTTTGCCATTTACCATCAAAATTTTGGCATTTGGGCTTTAACACATAGCCAACGACGCATATTTTCGAATTTCCTACGGTGGTTTAGTCTCGATCGGACTAACGGTTTTGAAGATATTCGCAAACGTTGTTTTAACGCTAAATCGCAAAGTTGCACAAACCATAAGGTGAAACCTAGCATGTTAGGTATCGTTGGATTTGGCAAGGATTCAGGAATCTAAGGAGATAACTCCCATGAAAATAAGTCAACCACATCAAAAGTTATGAGCATATGAATATTTGATTTCACCACTAGGTGGCGCCGTCTCGAAACATCTCAGGCTCATTCAGGACATTGTGCTGATGACCCATACCAAGTTTCGTAATAACAAGCTAAAAAAACAAACAAACAAAAAAAAAAACAGCATTTTGCTACAAAATGCAAAATGGCTGACACCCAAAATGGCCGATATGGTAAAATTGGATATTCAACTCTGCATGGTGCCCTGAATTTAACAAGACCAGTTTTTTTTTTTGGCACAACCATTCGTTTGGAAGTTATAAGCTATCTCCAGACCAGTAGGTGGCGCTGTGCCGAAACACAGTATGTAGCCTCAGGTCATGCTTGTGATGACACGTACCAATTTTGGTCAGAATAAGCTAAAGCGCTACGGAGATAGAGCCTCGCGTCCAATTTGGCACGTTCTTTGAAGAATTGTTTGCGCGTTATTCGCGAATGGTTGTGATTATCGAAAAGCTTTTGACTTTTTGCCAGTATAGTCTGAAGATGATCGGATTGATTTTCATGAAAATAGGAGCAACCGTCAAAGAGTTCAAAAGGAGGAGTTTTTTTTGGCGGAAAAAGTTTCATGAAGGAAAATGGCGTCATAGGGTGCAATCGAATCGTATTTGAGTCTAGGATGCATATATCTCATAAAAACACATCTGTGTGGCTGAAAAGACTCAAACCAGCCCAATTATACAGGGTTTTCTTAAGACTGACTAGTCAACCTATTATTCAGGGAAAAATGTGTATAAACAATATGAAAGACAAACTCGCTTACCTGAATGTGACCCTGGTGAAGTCTGAACCGCACTTGAATCCTTGAGCACTGCAGAAACATGAGAGTTGTTTTTACAATACAATTAGAAATCCTGATGCATTTAAAGTTGGAATACCAGACAGTCAAAAAAGAATGTACAATAAACAAACTATTATACATAAAGTAAACAGAGTGCAACGCACTTGAACGTCTGCCGAACTGCATTACTGCGCAGATCGATTATTTTCACCAGGTCATCACGAGAGCAGGTCAGGAGCTCGGTCCGGTCTTGATTGAGGTCCAAAGACGTTACACGTCCCAGCAACTCCAACTCATTCACGATAGTCTCTGCTCTAAACACACACACATAAAACCCCAGAAATATTAGCGACTGAGCCACTGAACTAGACATACAAGTACAAATATGAGCACTGGATCCAAATCATGACTCGCCTGATGTCCCAGAAACGAACTTTCTTATCGAAGTGTCCGCTCATCACACACTGCTCCGTGCAGACGATGTCATTACAGCTAGAACCAGCAAACACTGTCTTCATGCCTGAGAAAGAGAGTCTTATTAGGATGATATTTCAACAATTAAAAGCAACTAGAAATTTTCATGAATAAAGTACAAATTGGTGTCAAATTTATTGGCTAAGGCACAAATTTATGGCTTTATTTTTTTAAGCTTGTTTCTGCTGGAAATGAAAAAAAAAAAAAATGCAATTGTGAGTATATCTCACAACTCTGAGGAAAAAAAGTCAGGATTGCGAGATATAAACTCGCAACAGCAAATTTATTTCTGAAAATCATGACTTTATTTCTGAGTACTGCGACTATTTATCAGAATCACAATTTTATTTCTTCGAAACAACTTTAGTTCTGAGTATCGTGAATTTAATTCTCTGAATCACAATTTTATTTCTACGAATTGCAACTTTATTTTGCCGAAATGGAATTTCATTTCTTAGTATTTTAACTATTTCTCAGAATCGCAACTATATTTCTCCGAATTGAGACTAAATCTGACTATCGTGACTTTATTTCTGAGTACTGTGACTATTTATCAGAATCACAATTTTATTTCTTCGAATCGCAACTTTAGTTCTTATAATTGTGAATTTATTTCTCAGAATCCAACTTTATTTCTTAGTATTGTGACTATTTCTGAGTACTGCAACTAATTATTAGAATAACAACTTTATTTCTTCTAAATGCAACTTTAGTTCTGAGCATTTTGAATTTATTTCTCCGAATAACAACTTTATTTCTCTGAAACGCAACTTTAGTTCTCATAATCACAACTTTTTCTCCAAAATGCAACTGTTTCTCAGAATCACAACTTTATTTCTTAGTATTGTGACAATTTATATCAGAATCGCGACTTTATTTCGCTGAAACGCAACTTTCTCAGAATCATGCGATATGAAAAAATAAATAAATAAAAATTACCACCTGGTGGAAACAAGCTTCTATACAAATCCCATGTTCTTCAGAGAAATAATTTATTTAGATTTGTTCAATAAACTATCAACTATAAAATGTACATTTTGACAACTAGCTACTTTTCACATTTTAGTTTTGACTGAAATTAAACAACAAATTTCAAAGTTCATCATCCTGAAATGGACAAACAACATTCTCTGGAGGTTAAGCAAAAGAACAAAAATGTAGCTGCATTTTCAAGCCACATTTTGTATCGTATTCATGCATAGTGGCAATTATGAAAAAGTATAACTAAGAGTCTCTTACAGACTTTGCTGCGTAAATCCCAGAGCTTGAGCGTTCGATCGTAGCTGCCGGAGACGATTCGAGCGTTGTCGAGGAGAAAGCGAGCAGATAAAACCTTCCCGCTGTGACCTGTGAGTGTGTGCTTTGGGACAAAACATTTACAATCAATTAAATAGACATGCAAACAATAGTCTCTAGTCATAACTGAGATTCAATGCAGGAGAGATTCAGGTCTCAGTAAGATTTGTGAGATCAGCTGACCAGCCTCCTCCAGCCCGGCCCTCCTGTGTGTTGTGTTGCTGTGGGATGTTGCTGTCAGAGTCTCACGTGATTCTCTAAAAAGACTCTCATTCAGCCGAAACATCCATAATTTCAGCCGCCACACCAAACCAGTGATGCACAACTAGAGCATGCTGGGAAAATTAATAGGGCTGGCTGGGAGGGATGGAAGGACTGGAAGGAGACCTGGACATCAGACCTTTTACATCACATCACTGACCTTTGACCCATCAAAAAAACCTTAGTGAGCTTTAAACATTGATGTTTACTAGCATTTGTAGGATAATAACAATCTCAGTATTTCTTTTATTTTGAAAAAAGTATGCATAACTTACATTTCATGCATTTAAACAAACACTAATACCATCAATAACTAAATGCATGAACAAATTGAACAAGAACAATATGAGAATCACAGAATCAAAGAGGTTTTATTGTCAATCTGACTTTAAAACCCTGTAAAATACAAACATTTGCCACCAAACCAGTGAAATCCTCACCCGCAGTCTGTAGTCGTCGACCGTCCAGATTCTGCTCGCAAAATCATTAGAGGCGGCCAGTAGATACGATCCCTGCAAAGCAAACACAAATCAATCAGTCACAACAGTAAAACACACTTCAGATGTGCATTTATAGTTCATTTTATGGGTAGACTAATGATTTTCTATCTGAAATTGCAGTTGAATTCATGAGATCTTATTTTTGTGGCTTTTAGTCCGTTAGCTCTGAGGTCATCTATATAACAGTGAAGCCAAGAGAAAAACATTTAAATGGATTCATATGCATTTTGTGCATACAAACTTTGTAAGTGGCTTTGAATAAAAGAGCCTGCTAAATGAACAGATGTAAATGTTTTGATCGATTAAATGCTCTCTAGAATGAAAATGTGCCTCTAGCCTAAATTATAAACAACGACTGTTTAAAATAATGGTCTTGTCAAAGCAGCCTTTTTGCTGTGTCGTGATTTACACCGAGTGAAACATAAAAAAAATATAGGCCAGGGTCTCAGTTCAATCCATCGATTGAGCGAGATCTGAACGAGACCTTGGGTTTAAGTGGATGAAATGATGGCAGTCCAGCATACTGAGAGAGAAGTTATGATACCTGAATTGCAAATTATGAAGTCAAAGAAAATGCAAATGGAACATATGCATGCATGAATCGCTGAACCATATTAAGATCAATAACATGCATTTTTAATAATACAAGCAAAGAATATTTTCCAGCCACAACTTCCTGTTTCAACAGTTTCAACACTTGAAAACATGGAAAAAATCATATACTTGTCAAATCTTTTCATGAGGTTTTCATGCGTTTCCCATTTTATTTTTCTGGATTGTGTTTTTATGGGCAGTGCTATGCTAGTATCACTGAGATATTATTATCATTTTTATTAATATGTTGAATCAGTTTTTATTTTGTTCTTTTCCAATTTAATTTTAATTTAAGTTAAATATTTTAGTAATTTAGTAGTCATTTTTTTGACATTTTTTTACTAGTTTTTTGTTTTTTTTATATATATATATTTTTTGTTTTTGTTTTTTTTCTCCATTTCATTTCAAGTAACAGAAAAGATTTTGTTTTTATTAACTATAATAACCCTGTTTACAGGTAACTTCCATTTTAATAATCAAAAAACATGTCTATTCAATTAAATTTACAAATAAAAATTAAATTTTAAAATGTAATCAAATAAAAATATAACAACTCCATTTCAACAGAACATTGTGTATTTATTTATTCGTTTTTCCATCATATTAATTTATCAAATAGATACATTAAACTTTATAATTTTTATTATTAATAGTGACATTTGTCAAAATTTTAAGTTTGTAGGGTTTTTGTGTGTATTGATGATTATAGTTTTTCTCAAATTAAATGAAAATGCTGGTAATTTCTCCAGACACCAGTCCCTATCAAGAAATGTGACCCCAGACCACAAAACCAGTCATAATGGGATTTATATGTCATCTGAAAGCTGAATAAATAAGTTTTCCATTGATGTATGTTTGTTAGGACAGGACAAGATTTGGCTGAGACACAACTATTAGAAAGTCAGGAATCTGAGGGTCCGAAAAAAATCAAAATATTGAGAAAATCGACTTAGAAAAGTCCTTAGCAACACATATTGCTTACAAAAATATTTTTTTGATATAATTTACAAAATATCTTCATGGAACATGATCTTTTCTTTAATATCCTAATGATTTTTGGCATAAAAGAAAAATCAATAATTTTTACCCATACAATGTATTGTTGGCTATTGCTACATGTGACTTATGGTTTTATGGTCCATGATCACAAATGTATTTGATTCACTGTAGAATTCTGCTTTTGATAAATTAATGCAATTATAATGACAAATATAGCTGCAAGCAGCAATTACGGGGCCAAGCACAAAAATGGCACAAGCAAGCAAGCCAACATGGCTGGGAGCATCAGAACAACAGCAGTAGTGAGCAATTAGAAAAAAAGTTATTAGCATTTTTGTCAATTTTGTTATATCTTTTGACCACAAGGTGGCGCTGGTCCGAAACTTCTCAGGCTCCTTCAGTGCATTGTCCTGATGACCCATACCAAATTTATGAATTTTGGTCAAACCCATCAGAAGTTATAAGCAAAAATGGCATTTTTAATATCTCCACTCCAGTAGGTGGCGCTGCGCCGAAACAGAGTATGCTGCCTCAGGTCATGCTTGTGAAGACACATACCAAGTTTGGTCTGAATATGTCAAAGCACTGAAGAGATACAGCTTCAAGAGTAGTTTTTGCATCATGCCTCAAATTCGTTGCTCTGGTATACGAAAACGTTTTGACTTATCGACTTGAAATCCATAACTTTTTGTCGGCATGGTCTGACGATGACACGGTTCAATTTTGGTGAAAATCGGAGCAACGGTCTAGGAGGAGTTCGAAAAAGTAGGTTTTTAAAGAAAAACAATATGGCGGACAGGAAGTTTAGCTGACTATGGCAAATTTGATATTTTTGTTCTCAGCATGACCCAAGGAATCTACTGAGACCAGTTTCATTACAATTGGTGAATACAGTCAAAAGTTATTAGCATTTTTGTAAATTTTGTTATAACTTTTGACCACAAGGTGGCGCTGTTCCGAAACTTCTCAGGCTCCTTCAGAGCATTGTGCTGATGACCCATACCAAGTTTTGTAAAGATACGTTAATGCGTTCGTAAAATACAGCATTTTAGCACAAAATTCAAAATGGCCGAATTGGGAAAATTGGATATCATTCGACTCGGCATGATTCCCCGAATCCAACGAGACCAAATTTATGATTTTTGGACAAACCCATCAGAAGTTATAAGCAAAAATACCCATTTTTCATATCTCCGCACCAGTAGGTGGCGCTGCGCTGAAACACTGCATGGTACCTCAGGTCATGCTTGTGATGACATGTACCAAGTTTGGTCTGAATACGATAAAGCGTTGCGGAGATACAGCCTTACTTCTGTTTTCGCAAGCACTACGTACAATTCGTTCGTTAGTTTTTCGAAAACGGTTTGAGGAATCAACTTGAATTCCATAACTTTTTGTCAGCATGGTCTGAAGATGATCTGATTCAATTTTCATGAAAATCGGAGTAACGGCCTAGGAGGAGTTCGAAAAAGTAAGTTTTTCAGAAAATTCAAAATGGCGGAAATATTTTCATGACGGAAAATGACGTCATATGGTGCGTTCATGCGCCAAGGAATAAGAGGAAAAAAGAATTGTGTTTCTAGCCCTTATGGTTCAAAAGTTATTAACATAAACATAAGTGCAACTTTGGACAGCTGGTGGCGCTAGAGGGATTGAGTTAGAGACTCCAAATTTGCTATGGACAAAGGTCAGACTGTCCTCTGACTGTGTGCCAAATTTCACAACTTTCCCGCAAGCGGTTCTATGGGCTGCCATAGACTTCAAGAGCGGAAGAAGAAGAAGAAGAAGAAGAAGAAAAGAAAAAAAAAGAAAAAAAAGAACGCCAACAATAACAATAGGTGCCTCCGCACCTTCGGTGCTTGGCCCCTAATTATAGCCAATATTATTAACAAATTACGGATTCCAGGATTCCATCCGTGTTTTCTGCATTGCAGGGACCTAAGCTAAGAATACGTTGTCATGCCAGATGTTGTCATTTATTTAATTAATAACAGTGTACTTAATTAAAAGACGCAGTGTTAATGGTAATGTACACAGAATAGCTCACCGCACTATCAAACTCTATACTGGTGATTCCAGCGTTACTGCCCGTCAGCGCCCCTTTGGGTTCACATCGGCCTGTAGAAACAAAAACAAAAGCTTTTAAAACCCCACACAGACAAAACTGAACACCTACATGCATCTATGTTTCAGGAGGAAACAGAAATCCTGCAGTTGCATCACTAAACCATGTGAAACTGAACTGGCTTAACACATGAATTGGCCAATTTCCTCTTTGAAACGACTGGAGGTCTCAGCTTGAAAACTTGAGATCATAAGCCTGTCAAACGCTCTCCGTCAGTCCGGCCCTCCTGTGTGTCGTGCATCTGTTGGACGCTGCTGTCGACGTCTTATTATCCTCGAAAAAGACTCTCAATGCAGCGGAAACGTCCGTAATATCAGCCGCCACCCTTAACCAGCGATGCACAACTAGAGCATGCTGGGGAAAGAAATTAACAGGGGCTTCTGGGAGGGACAACAGGACTGGAAGGAGGCAAGGCTTCGGACCTTTTACATCTCATCACTGACCTTTGAACTCTACTAAAGCTGTGAATGATAATATATGTGTACAGTACCAGATACGACCTCCCAGAGCTTCACCCTGCGGTCCATTCCTCCCGTGGCAAGCAGACGGGAACCGGGACTAAACCTCACGGCGTTCACTTCTCCATCATGGGCGTCCTACTCACAAACACACAAACACAATCAATCAAGAGTCTTCTGGTTCTGCGTTTAGAAACTGGAAACATTTGAGATTAAAGTGGATTTGATTAAAATAAATGTATTGTGCTGTAAATACAGGCTGACTTCCTGTTTTTAAAAGGTCTCAGCTTGAAAACTTGAGATCATGCACCAGTGTAACGCCCTCCTCCCGTCCGGCCCTCCTGTGTGTCGTGCTTCTGTTGGACGCTGCCGTCGACGTCTCACTTGTTCTCTAAAAAGACTCTTATTCAGCAAGAACGTCCATAATATCAGCCGCCACCTCAAACCAGCGATGCACAACTAGAGCATGCTGGGGAAATTAAGAGGGGCTGCTGGGAGGGGCAGAAGGACCGGGAGGAGACCTGGATATCAGACCTTTTACTTCTCATCATCGACCTTTGATCCCTGACTTCAAGATCAACAGGAAGTGAAACTCACGAAAATGTGCAGCGCAGTGGAGGGAACTCTGACATCAGCGCACGCCGACGGCACTTCTGCGGCTTCAGGAGACGTGCTGAAGGAATTCACGGAACGACGCCTTCTGAGGGAAAGAGAGCGGGTGTGTCACACTCATACTGTCTGACGTCATCCTCATAAAGACGCTCATTCATGGACTGAAGCGTGATTGGATCTGTGACACTGATTTCAGCACGGCAGCACTTTAGGTCAATGTAAAACATCGTCTCTGTGACGCACAAACAAAACTCTGATGCATATAAGACACTCGAAAGCAAACTCAAACCTGTGTGCAGCAAATATGGGTGGGTGACAAAAAGAAAAAAATATTGTGTAAAATATGCACAGAAATATGCTTATCTGTCTATATTTATTAAAATACATGGATATCACTATTGATCATTTATATTTTAATGTTATTTAAAAACAAATGAGAACTTTTATTTATGAACTCGAGTAAACTGCAATTTAAAAAACATCTTAAACGACATTTTTAATGACAATTCATGTATACACTGTTTCAAATTATAATGCAAGTGACATATCAGTAAGATTTCAGTACAATAAACATTCAGATTTTAGTTTTTCCTAAGAAAATGTTTGTTTATTCATCCATGTCTTTTTAGACCCTACTTTTGTCTTTTTAAACCCTGCTTAGAGTTTGTTCCACATTATTAAGCAAGTCACAGTTCTCATGCAATATGGGGAGGAAGAAAGATCTTTCTGAAGAGGAAAAGCATGAAATGGTGCAATGTTGTGCAAAAGGCATGAAAACAACTAATATTGTGTGAAACTGAATGAAGATCAAATTATCATAAGATTTGTGTGGAACAACATCTTTAAGTAGGGTTTCCATTTACTCAAGTAACTGGCAAATTATTTTGTCTGAGATTGATACCAGTTATCTAAAAAGACATGGATGAATAAACAAAAACTAAAATCTGAATGTTTATTCTACTGAAATCTTATTGATATGTCACTTGCATTATAATTTGAAACAGTGTAAAATACACAATTTGTTTGAAATGCTTCTTTTTAAAATTTGGTGTGATTTAATAAATAAAAAAGCACAATTTACAACATGTAAAATGTCTTTAATTTTTTTAAATTTATTAAATCACTAAAAATTTCAAAAATGTGTTTATATATACATGTTTTATATATATGATATTATAATATAATATTTAATTATTATTGTATATATTTTTATAATATACACTACCGCTCAAAAGTTTGGGATTGGTAAGATTTTTAATGTTTTTAAATGAAGTTTTGTCTGCTCACCAAGGCTTAATTTATTCAATTAAAAACACAGTAAAACAGTAATATTGTGAACAAGTTTTCTATGTGAATATATGTTAAAATGTAATTTATTTCTGTGATCAAAGCTGAATTTTCAGCATCATTACTCCAGTCTTCAGTGTCACATGATCCTTCAGAAATCATTCTAATATGATGATTTGCTGCTCAAGAAACATTTCTGATTATTATCAATGTTGAAAACAGTCGTGTACTTTTTTTCAGGATTCCTTGATGAATAGAAAGTTCAAAAGAACAACATTTATCTGAAATACAAAGCTTTTGTAACATTTTACACTACCATTCAAAAGTTTGGGGTCAGTAAGAATTTTTTTTTTTTTTTTTTAAGAAATTAAAGAAATTAATACTTTTATTCAGCAAGGATGCATTAAAATCAATCAAAAGTGGCAGTAAAGACACTTATAATGTTACAAAAGATTAGATTTCAGATAAACACTGTTCTTTTGAACTTTCTATTTATCAAATAATCCTGAAAAAAAATATTGTACACAAATATTTTGTACAATTGTAAACAATAAATGTTTCTTGAGCATCAAATCAGCATATTAGAATGATTTCTGAAGGATCATGTGACACTGAAGACTGGAGTAACGATGCTGAAAATTCAGCTTTGATCACAGGAATAAATTACTTTGTCAAATATATTTAAATAGAAAACAGTTATTTTAAATTGTAATAATATTTCACATTTTTAAAAAAAATTTTTTTTTATACATATTACTCAATGAATCCAATCAACTCTCTCTACATTTGTAATGCAACACAGAAATTTCTACCAGCTCATCGTTTCAATCTGAAAATCACCCACCCATCCAAAACACACACAACTACACACATAGCAAATGAGCAGCCTGTAAATGTCACCGATATATCCAAAAAAGGGAGACATTATGCACATACAAAAAACAGGAAGCATTCATAGCAGTTACCCACAATATATTTCTGCTGGCATGCTTCTGGGTTCAAATCAGCAGTTTTACAAGAGAATCACTCTCTCTCTCTCTCTCACACACACACACACACACACACACACACACACACACACACACCCTGACACCACAGTGTGCATCACCTGGAGTCAGACGGGACGAAACCAGGTTGGACAGAATCAGACAAGCTGCAGACACAGAGAGAGTGTAGAATGAGACACACACACACACACGCTCACAAACAAACACACTTGTTTAATGAGACTAGGGATGAAACGGTTACCGGTTTGACGACAAACCACAATAAAATTCCCTACAGTTAGTATTACAGACTGTTTCATATGTTAACGAGCATTAAAAACGTATTTGATTACCTCGATTTGAAAGATGAACGGTGAATACAAGTTAACAACAGCTCTTAAAGTGACAGCAGCCTAATAAACCTGCTGCCGTCCGTGTCATTAATGTTAATCAAACTACAAAAGAGAGAAAATCACTCACTGATCTTGCCTGATTAACTTTTGTAGCTTTAATAAGAATCAGTGTATATTTAATTCATACTATGCAGGATTCTTTTACATTTGATTCTTCTGTTTCTGTACCTGCTCGACCGGACTGAAAAACTCGTATTTATTTGTGCTACTGCCTGTAGTTTGCCTTTAATAGTTTTTAAACTAAATTAGGCAAACAGAAAAGTGCATAATGTTGCTAATTTTATCTGTTGTTTGTTGGATTTCGATATAAAACTTGGTGAAATCACTTCAGTGCGTGTATCAGTATTTTCTGAAAATGTCCAGCACATTTTAGCAATACAGTGATAATACTGATAACTGTGATCATTTTGGTCGCTATAAATGTGATATTAAATTTTCATACCGTTTCATCTCTAAATGACACACACACACACACATACATACACACAAAAGAGAGTCTTACAGAAACATTTCCAGGATGTTTTACATTGTGGTATTACTCCATGACAATTTCTGCTTTAGATTTTGGGCTTAAAAAGGACCTGGAAATGTTCTAGAGCAGTTCTGTGAGATTCACCACGAGTACAGAATGAAGAAGAAGTGAGAGAAACATTCAAACACACAGACTGAAACCTACCCAAATATATTAGAGATGGAGTCCAGCAGTCCGCCAGGAGGAGGAGGAGCAGGAGGCTGAGACACTCGTCTACTGAAAAAACACACTAAACTGTAGATCTTACACTTTGTGGACAGAATTAGGTGTGAAATGTGTGCTTGTTTACCTGGATGTGCGGCTGAGCGGTCTGCTCGGTGACGTTTCACCCGTTCCCTTCCCAGCATCCTCTGAGAGAACTTCAATGTCATCATCTCTAGACCAATCAGACAACAGCATCCAATGAGATTTCAATTATTTAATAGGATTCCCAATACGGACATTATATTTGACATAATATGTGACATAAAAGGAAAATGTGCTGCATTTTATATGGTTAGAAACAATATGGCCTTTATACCGCCCACAGAAAAGGGGAAAATATTGTCCTTTACTGGAAAAAGTAATGGTCACTGGTTCCCATGACTTTGCCAGGTGTTTTTCAACTGGTTCAGTGTTGTTATTGTTAGCTAAAACTATTAAAAATGCTGGTAATTAAATAAACTAATAAATAAACTAATAAACTATAAATATTAGATGGAAAACGTAAATTTACTGCCTTGGCAACAAACTGAAATAAATAAGTTTAACCCTGTTCAAACTTGGCAAATGTTTTTGCACTTGCTATGTGAACACACACAAAAAAAACAAAACTGCATGGACATGATTCGAAAAAGGTTAAATGGTCCTAAAAAATATATTCACACTTGTATTGTTTGCGGTGAAAAATGAGTGCATTGGAAATGAATGGGAGACACCTATCATCTAGTGGAGGCGTTTGGTACTGCAGCCAAACAAAATCTTACTGAAAGCTCATTTTTTGAGATATCAACCTAAAATTTGGCACACAGCTTGTTTAGATTTATTGCTTTGATTTTCTCACTGTTTTAGAGTAAAATGTGTTTTGGAAAACATATTTCATATAAAAATAGTATTTTTCATAACAATAAATGTAAAATTGTATAACTTTTTTAAACTTTCTTTTCACTTCAGCAATAATATGCCAGGTGTCGTCTTTAAAAAGAGACCAAACTTCAATCCGTGCTCCAAAATATTCAAGATTTACAACAGTTTAAGTTGGAAATTTCATTTTCAGGTCTATATGCTCAAAAAGTGAATAAATGGATTACAACTACTGCATAAACATAATTTAGTACCATAAAATTCCCTAAAAATACAAAATATTAAATAAGTAGAACTAAAATATAGTACAATCATTTCCTTTAAATAAAAAAATGGTCATTTTTGACTGACACACAAACAGGGTTAAGTACTAAAATTACTAAAGCTAAAATAAATATAAATTAATGCTAAATTGAAATGGTAAAAAAAAAAACAATGACAAACAAAATTACTAGACATTAAACTAAAATGAAAACTGGAAATATAAAAATAAAAGCTAAGTTTCCCCTTGACAAAGCCTGAATTAAACTAAGCAAAATCCCAATCACACTTCATCATCTCAGAAAACAAACTCACGGGTCTATGGGAAGAGGTTCCTTCGCTGCGTCCGCCAATTCCTTCTGAAGCTTCGCCTGTCTGCGCCTACGATGACATCAAATGTGTTAAACACACTGTGCAAACACACATTTAATCTCTACAGAAACTCCCATTCAGTTTCAAACAGCCAATCAGGAGGAGGGTCATAATGCGCTTATGGAGGGTCAGGAAATGAGCCCGGTTTATTCAGCACAGACGGTCAGAAACTGAAGGGTGGCGCCCGGTTGCAGCTTCTCATTGTTTCTAAACGACCCTTAACGACTGATCAATTAATCAGTGAGATTGAGAACGAGGTTCAGATCACACACATATGGGCCGTTAACGACTGCTTTATATGAGGAGCTGGAAAACAGCTTCCCAGCTTTAGGATTTTAAGTAAAAACTTAAGGGGTTTGTTTTCTTATAGGCACAAAATACAGCAACATCAAGATTTAAAGTGACAAAGACTGGTTCAGCAGTTCAGAATCGCAGACAATAACTGCATTTATCTGAACTTTGAAACTTGCAAACCTTTTATTGGGAATATCTGAAATAGAGGACCTATAAAACATCAGTTAAATAGTGTTTCGGACCTGGTGTCCTTCTCGTTCTCAGCGTTGAGTCTGTTGGCCTCCTGGGCTTTCTCCGCCATCCAGCGCGTCACCAGCTCCTGATTGTCCTCCGTGGTTTTCCGCAGTTTCTCCTCCAGAGCGCCGAACGTGATCTGCAGGGCATCGTACTCGTCTCGCAGCGTCTGATTGGCTCGTTCCAAATCAGCCAGACTGTTCCGAAGGTCACGGCACTCCCCTTCCAGACGGGAGATCTGCTGCTGATACTCCAACATCCTGGAAAAATGCACAATGCACGTAAAGCAATATATACTATATAGCACATCTCAGCTGTGAGATTGTTTCATCGCACGTGAAACTGCATCATAAATGTAACTATATCATTGTTCAGCTCTTTATATAAAGATGCATATGCAAGCATGTCAAGCTTTATCTTCTTACATACAGTACACTCACATAAAGTGATATATAATATAAAATCTCAACTGCATAAAGGGTAAGTTCGCTCGAAATCATTAATTACTCACCCTCATGCCAGAACACAAATTAAGATATTCTTGATGAAATCTGATGGCTCAGCGAGGCCTGCATAGCCAGCAATGATATTTCCTCTCTCAAGATCCATTAATGTACTAAAAACATATTTAAATCAGGTCATGTGAGTACAGTGGTTCAGTATTAATATTATAAAGCCGCAACAATATTTTTGGTGCGGCAAAAAAACAAAATAATGACTTATATAGAGATGGCTGATTTCAAAACACTGCTTCAGGAAGCTTCGGAGCGTTAGGAATCTTTTGTGTCGAATCATGATTCGGATCTGAAATCACGTGACTTTGATTCGACACAAAAGATTCATAACGCTCCGAAGCTTCCTGAAGCAGTGTTTTGAAATCAGCCATCTCTATATAAGTCATTATTTTGTTTTTTTGCTGCACCAAAAATATTCTCGTGGCTTTATAATATTAATATTGAACCACTGTACTCACATGAACTGATTTAAATATTTTTTTAGTGCATTAATGGATCTTGAGAGAGGAAATGTCATTGCTCAGGCCTCGCTGAGCCATCGGATTTCATCAAAAATATCTTAATTTTTGTTCTGAAGATGAACAAAGGTCTTACGGGTATGGAATGGCATGAGGGTGAGGAATTAATGACATTATTTTCATTTTTGGATGAACTAACCCTTTAATTGTTTATATCATGGCAAAATGTAACTATAAAACATTATCCTGCTGATCTAAATCGAACACATAATAAACGTACTTGGCTTCATTACTCTGGATCTCTTTGTCTTTCTGCTGAATCTGGTTGTTCAGTTCGATCACATTCTGAGCCAACTGCAAAAACACACAAAAAAAGAGATTTTTTTTGCCATGTTTTCCAAAATAGAATGAATTATTTTCCTTTATATGCATATAATAAGCAGCAACATTTAGGACGACGCCTTCGGTGTCCCCATAACTATACTTGTCGGACCTAAATGAGGCCTTTAACACACTGGATCATACTATTTTGTTAGAGCGCCTTGAGTGGTGTGTTGGGGTAAGTGGGGTGGCTTTACATTAGATCCATTTTTACCTGGAGGGAAGAACTTTCCCTGTAAAGTTTGGGAATAATTGTTCTTCTGCCGAACGTGTAAGTTAGGGGGTACCTCAGGGCTCTATTTTAGGACCGTTGCTTTTTCGGAAAAAATCTTGTTTAAACACTCTCGTACTTATAAGTCACCAGACAAGGATGGTAAAACTAGTCTAATGACTTGGAAAAGTCAAGCTGCTGAATATGTAAATGTGGTCGTTGACATGTAAATGTAAGTGTAAGTGCTGTCGTAACAGAAACGACCGCAGCAGCTGACGCTCACCTCGCCTCGCTTCTTGTGCAGCTCCGTCAGCTCCTCTTGATGTTTGATTCTCATCTGAGCCATTTCCTGCTGCAGGGAGTCACTGCGGCCGCCGTCAGCGCCCGGACTACACACACACGCACACGTTTGTTTCACAATATTAGTGAGGACATCGTCTAGACCTCCACTGATTTTATCTCAGGTTAATGATATTTTCTATGTCCTAACCCAACCCATCACAGAAACATGTATAACTGTAATAATGTAAATAAAAACATGTTTTGGCTGATTTATAAGCCTTTTAATCTAGTGATTAAATCTACCCTACACCTAAACCTACCCGCAGGAAACTCTGCACACTTTTACTTTCTCACAAAAACTCATTCTGTGTGATTTATAAGCCTTTTGAAAAGTCGGGACATGGAGTAATGTCCACATAAGTCACCCTCACCTTGTAATACCTATGTCATTATACACATTTGTGTCCTGATGCGTCACAAACACAAACACACACACACACACACACACACACACACACACACACACACACACACACACACACACACACACACACACACACACACACACACACACACACACACACACACACACACACACACACACACCCACACACACACACCTCAGTGATATCTGTATTTCTCTATCAACTGCTGATCATGTTCCTTTTTCCTATTGTTAATGGTAGTTTGTTTCCTCTTCATGTAATGTTCTTCTTGCTACACATATTATTTCTTCTTTTTAATGTTACAATAGATTACAAAAGATGTCAATAAAATACCTGAGGTCGTGTCTGTTTTGATGCTCATACTTGTCGGTCTGGAGACGTTCAGAAAAAACAACCTGCAGATCAGACCTCTCCAGCAACCGGTTATCTGGAGACAAAGAGACGCAGAGAAAATGTGTTTTGATATTATATAATGTAAAACAAGAGGTGACATTCATGTGCATTTGACTAGCTCATGGATTGTTTTATATAATATTATTACTTTGATAATTTACTTTACTATTGTTGGGTTTATTTCCAGGCTCCTTGGCTAAATATATAAATATATAACGTTTTGGTTATGGTCATCAGAAAACATACTGGTAAAAGGTAATAAAGGTAATAAAACAATAATATTGATAAAAATATTGATATTTCCTCTTGCAATAAAGCAATTGATGCAATAACAACAATACTTGATAAATGCAATAATGCACATCAAAAACAAATATAATAAACTAACTAAAATAATATAAAAATAATAACAACACTTCCAGCTTACTTAATGGGTTAGATCACCTAAAAAAAGAACGAATCCTCATGTCATTCCAAACCCGTAAGACCTTCGTTCATCTTCAGAAGACAAATTAAGATATTTTTGATGAAATCCGAGAGCTTTCTGACCTTCGATAGATAGAAAGCAACGCAATTACAACTTTCAAGCCCCAGAAAGGTAGTGAAAACATTGTTAAAATAGTCAACGTGATGACAGTGGTTCAACAAATTCGTCTCTCCACTTACGTCCGAACGCCGACTCTGTATTGGCTGGCTCCTGTGTAAGTTAGAGGTCTTCGCAGGTTCACAAAATTCATACCCGAACCCTAAGAGACCCATAAATGTGCTACATGAATCCGACCCGGACCCCACTATTATTTTGAAAGTTTGACCCGGATCCATGCAGAACCGAGAAATGCCATAAATGTACTTCCCGGAACCAGCGCAGACCCGTCTATTATAAAGCTGGACCCGAACCCAGCCAAGAAGACACAGACCCGATCAGCACATAGGTCTATTCCACAGCAAATGGCTGTTAATAAGTCAATAAACAAAAATAAAACATTTTGTCTTACCCATAGTAACCTTCTCCTTTGTACCAGACTGTGATGCACAATCAAACTTGCCAAGAAAGTTATTCCTTTCTTGCCCAGTGAAACGCTTAATCCACTCATTATTCCAGTTTTAAAGGTCCACTTGCTGTCACGATGACAAATGCGACTTTGCAGTTTTGCATTTTGTTGTATCTCGAGTCAACTCATATAATAAAATAATTTGACTGTTTGCCCTTTTGAACTATAATAATGTTTGCTTGTTCATGGCCGCTGACGTTAGCATTTGCAGTCTTTTCTGTGCTCTCTGAGCCGAGTCTGACCAAAACTTTAGATATAACAAGACGGTTCGTTCATAAAAATAGGAGAAAGAAAGTGTGCTCGAATGAGACTGCACAAGTGCGTTAGCTGGAGCAACCTGAAACGTAAGCTTTTAAACGCATTTTTGAAAACATCAATGTAGTTCATGTCAGATTTTGCTGCTGATTTGAAATATGTCTCAAAACTCAATGATCACCGTTAGGATTGCAAAATTACAGGAATTTTCAAAACTGGAAACTTTCCATTGGAATTAACGGGAATATATGGGAATTAATGGGAATAAACAGGGAATTTGCTAAATTGCAGGTTAGCCTATAACAAGGTACTTAAATCAAACATGCTGATACTGATTGATACTCAATTATCAATGTTGGAAACAGTTGTGCTGCTTAATATTTTTTATAACCTGAGATACTTTTTCAGGATTCTTTGATGATGAATAAAAATTTTAAAGGTGCCCTAGAATGAAAAATTGAATTTATATTGGCATAGTTGAATAACAAGAGTTCAGTACATGGAAATGACACACAGTGAGTCTCAAACTCCATTGTTTGCTCCTTCTTATATAAATCTCATTTGTTTAAAAGACCTCCGAAGAACAGGCGAATCTCAACATAACACCGACTGGTACGCCCCAATATTTGCATAATGCCAGCCCATGATGTTCCCAAAATTATGAAAGGCATTAGACAAGGGCACCCAGTTAACGTCTGGAGCTGCACACATTGCAATCATCAGACTAGGTAAGCAAGCAAGAACAACAGCGAAAAATGGCAGATGGAGCAATAATAACTGACATGATCCATGATATCATGATATTTTTAGTGATATTTGTTCCTAAATGTTTCGTTAGCATGTTGCTAATGTACTGTTAAATGTGGTTAAAGTTACCATCGTTTCTTACTGTATTCACAGAGACAAGAGAGCCGTCGCTATTTTCATTTTTAAACACTTGCAGTCTGTATAATTCATAAACACAACTTCATTCTTTATAAATCTCTCCAACAGTGTAGCATTAGCCGTTAGCCATGGATCACAGCCTCAAATTCACTCAGAATAAAACTTTAACATCCAAATAAATACTTTACTCACATAATTCGAAGCATGTATGCAGCATGCATGATGAACATCTTGTAAAGATCCATTTAAGGGTTATATTAGCTGTGTGAACTTTGTAAATGCGCTGTAATATAGTCGAGAGCTCATGTGGCAGGAAGCACGCGATTTAAAGGGGCGGCGCCGAGTGTAAATCAGTGTATAGTTAATGATGCCCCAAAATAGGCAGTTAAAAAAATTAATTTAAAAAAAATCTATGGGGTATTTTGAGCTGAAACTTCACAGACACATTCAGGAGACACCTTAGACTTATATTACATCTTGTGAAAGAACGTTCTTGGGCACCTTTAAAGAACAGCATTTATTTAAAATAGAAATATTTTGTAACAATATACACTACCGTTCAAAATTTTGGGGTAAGTAATTTTTTTCTTTCTTTTTTGAAAGAAATTAATACTTTTATTCAGCACAGATGTGTTAAACGTGATAGAAAGGATCTTTTCGTCGACTGAAAATCCAAAGACTGTTTCTGAGTTTTTGAAATGAGCGCATGCGTAAGAACAACCCCCCTCCTTCACAGCGCATTTCAAAGGAACGCCTCCCAAAACTCGTGCACAAGTATTGGAACACGAGTGTTTACCACCGGCATTCGCTGTGTCGTGTTAGTGGATTCATTATGTCGGACTCACCGCAGGTAACTCATAATCTGCAGTTGTTACTCCTGTCTCCTGACAAAAACATTGCATGCGGCGCCTGTGGAGTGTGGAAAGTTACTGGAGCGCGCAGCAGCACTCGTCTCTCACAAGGAACGTCACGGCAGTGATTGACAAGCCAGAGGGCCAATCGTTTACATGATGATCGTGTAAACGATTGGCTGATGTTTTTAAGGCCCTACCTCGTGCACAGATGATATATATTAATATTATTCCTTTCAGTGCACCTAATAAATAGTCTTTTATCAGTTAGTAAAGACAGTTTCTAGTAATATTGCAAAAATGTATAAAACAAAACATCCTCTTTAGCACCTTTAAATTCATAAAAAGTGATAAGAGTTATTAATGACAGAATTTTTATTTTTGGATGAACTAACCCTTTAACAAACAAACAAACAAACAAACAAGAAAGAAAGAAAGGATTCTGTCTTACACTGATGTATGATCTCCTCGAAGGCCTGACGCTGAACTCTGTCTCTCTGTTTCAGCTGATCCACAACGTGACGTTTCCACAAACACTCGACTCCACGTCCAGCCATCTCCTCCTGCACACACACACACACACACACACACACACACACACACACACAGTTCATATATTAAACCAGCTTCCTTAAAGCAAACACAATTCAGCAAAAGTGTTTCTTAATCCAGGGCACGTTCAGGCCGGAGGGAAAAGAGGAAGATCTCTCCTCAACTCAGGAGGAAGTGACTCAAGATCAAACACAAGAAAATTAAATATGTGGTCGTAGTTTGAGCTCAAATTACTTCAATTAACACAGATAATTACTCTAAACCAAGGGTTTCAATCTTTTAGATGCTACGACCTCCCAAATATGATCATTCTCATGCGATTTTTTAGTTTTATTAATAGCTTTACTATTTTTAGTTCACGTTCATTTTTGTTTAATTTTTTGTAATTTCAATATGTGCTTTTGTTATTTTGTTAGAGGTTATTTTTGTTTTAAATATTGCCGTTTACGTTTAATTTATTTTTATAATTTTAATAATTAATAATTTTAGTTTAAATTCGTTTTTATTTATTACAAGTTAATCATTTTAGTGCTTCGACGTAAGCTTATTTCAGTTTAAGCCAAGACAACATTTCTAATTTTCATATAAATCAAAATCTATTGTTTTATTTTTTTAAATGCAGTATAGATAATTAGTTTTATATATGAAATATTCCTTTTTTTTTTCTCTAAAAACCGAACCCATTTGAAATCCCTGACTCTAAACAATCTAAAAAAAATACAAATTTATTATTTTCATTAAAAATGATGACATTACATAACACTTGACAGATTATTAATGCACATTCAGAGAGTTAGAGATTACATTTTCATGAATTCATACATTTATACTTGCATGAATCTGCTAATGACTGATTTTAAGGGCAGAACTGTTTTATCATGTTTACTTGATATGAGTCTTTGGATCAGATATTTATGAAAATCAATAATAATCGATCTCACAGGGTTTATATGAATCAGATTATGAGATCTGCCAAGTCATTGCAACTGCAGGATGGAAATAAACCTGGCATGATGCTGAATCACGTGTGCTGAAGACATTCAAGACAGTTGACGCACAAAACAGGATAAATGGAAAATATAAATAATAATAACACGAGGAAATCCCTGACAGATCTCAGACAGAGTAGATTAAACTGATCATTTGTCACAAGAACACACTAAATACCCAGCAGACGGTTATAAATAGCGTCGTTATTAACACATACTCAGTAGTTGTTATGGTTTTTAGTTATTTTAATGTGTTGTATCAGATGTGCACCAGCTAATCGCTGCACTTGACTTTCACTTTCAATAAACAGCAGGATTACTTTACCTCACAGCATCTAAACGTGTCCTCGCAAGTTTAGATGGACTCTTCTCAATGATAAAAAAGAATTAATCCGTCTAATAAGACCCGAACCGTGTCATTTGAGGTTTATTCGGACAGGTTTCACGCTAACCCACTCCAAACTGAAGGATCACGGACGCCATTTTGGCTCAACAAACGTATGTTTCCTGCTGCGCCGTCGCGGGCGTTTTACGTCACGACCGCATGCTTCCCACTTTTTCCCTTCAAAACTTTATTCGACGTCTTCATGACTCATGACTTAACAAAAAGAGCAAATACATAATATAGGAGGGTAACGATGTAGATAAATGTTAATGACTTGCTTTTAGCTTTATTTTAGAGTGTTTAACGGGTTTTATCCGGTTCAAATAGGAACAGTTTACATTAATAAACATTCATGAATGTAAATGTACCCAAATTAGCCAGAAGGCTAGTTTTCATTGTTAGCTAGTCCCTTTGCCAGATGTTATTAGGCCTAAAAACTAGAGAAAAGTCAAATAGATGTTCCTCTTACATCTGATTTTACAACAAAATTATGTCCCTAGTCATTGGAAAACAATCAAATACTTGGTACAATTTACATACATTTTTATGGAAGCCCGTTTCCGCCACAAAAAAAAAAAAAAAAACGCAAAAAAAAAAAAAATTCGACTTTTTAACTCGCAATTGCTACTTTGTATCTCAGAATTCTGACTGCGAGTTTATATTTCAGAATTCTGACTTTACGACTTTATATCTCAGAATTTTGTATTTGCGACTTCTCAGAATTCTGACTTTACGACTTTATATCTCAGAATTTTGTATTTGTGACTTTATATCTCAGAATTCTGACTTTGCGACTTTATATCTCAGAATTCTGACTTTGCGACTTTATATCTCAGAATTCTGACTTTGCGACTTTATATCTCAGAATTTTGTATTTGCGACTTCTCAGAATTCTGACTTTGCGACTTTATATCTCAGAATTTTGTATTTGCGACTTCTCAGAATTCTGACTTTACGACTTTATATCTCAGAATTTTGTATTTGTGACTTTATATCTCAGAATTCTGACTTTGCGACTTTATATCTCAGAATTCTGACTTTGCGACTTTATATCTCAGAATTCTGACTTTACGACTTTTTTATATCTCAGAATTCTGACTTTGCGACTTTATATCTCAGAATTCTGACTTTACGACTTTTATCTCAGAATTCTGACTTTGCGACTTTATATCTCAGAATTCTGACTTTACGACTTTTTTATATCTCAGAATTCTGACTTTGCGACTTTATATCTCAGAATTCTGTATTTGTGACATTATATCTCAGAATTCTGACTTTACGACTTTTTTATATCTCAGAATTCTGACTTTGCGACTTTATATCTCAGAATTCTGACTTTACGACTTTTTTATATCTCAGAATTCTGACTTTGCGACTTTATATCTCAGAATTCTGTATTTGTGACTTTATATCTCAGAATTCTGACTTTGCAGGTTTATATCTCAGAATTCTGACTTTGCGACTTTATATCTCGCAATCCTGACTTTATATCACGCAATTGGGACTTTATATATCAGAATTCTGACTTTATAACTCGCAATTGTGAGATATAAACTCGTAATTGCGAGTTAAAAAAGTCAAAATTCTGAGATAAAAAGTCGCAATTAATAATTTTTTTTTTTTTTTTTTTTTTTTAGTGGCGGAAATGGGCTTCCATACACTTTACTTTCTGTATGTGATATTTTCCAAATAGATTGAGGATTTTAATTGTATTATTTACAATATACTTCTATCACAAAGTATTTCAGGGCATATACATTGATTTTTTAAAATATTCTTTTGCTTTTAGATAAAGACTTTAACCTGTTAACTGTCATCCCCACTTTTTTTATAGACATGAAAATGCACTATCCAAACTTAAATGGTTGTAATTCAAGAATACTTTGGAATATAGACATATGGCTTATCTTGTTTTAAAGATGAAATTTGGCAGATTATTGTAGAAGTGAAATAACTTATGTAAGTGAAACAGAAAAAAAGTTATAAAAGTTTAAGTTTATGAAAATGTAAAAATATAATATTTTATATAAAATATATATTTTTACAAAACAAGTTTTACTCTAAAACTGCAAGGAAATCAAAGCCAAAAGTTGTGTTCCAAATTTCAGGTTGATATCTCAAAAAATGAGCTTTCAGTAAGATTTTGTTTGGGCGCAGTACCACACTTTTTCACTAGATGACACACAAGCTCCATTACCGACCATATAAGGGCGTCTCCATTTCCATATATGGTTTGAGTGATATGACCCTTATATATCTCTTATTTTCATAGTATTTATGAAGTAGACATCCTATATAGAAGTAGTTTGGGAAGTTTGGCAGAATTTGATATGAATTCAGCCTCTAATAAACATAAAAACAACATCTATGTGGGTTATAGATCACTGCCACAATCATAAATGTATTTTTTTCCTATTAAAAACATTTTCAGACCTTTTTTCTCAAAAAATTCAATGAATGTTATCTTTTGAACTCTTGGCATGAAAACAAACATGTTTCAACCAATCTTTAATGATTTTTCATGTTCATCGCCATTTCAAAATAAAGGTCTGAACATATGCCTTATGAGTATGAAAATATGCTTGTTGCAAATTGATACTGCTTCTTTGTAATTTATTTTGAAAATTACAATACATTTTTTTAATAATAAATTAAACCTCAGTGGATTGGCTGATAACTGCAAAACATTAAATAAAACACTGTTTGCACCATTTCAAAACTTCACAGAATTGTTTTATTCACATGAAACACACATATAATAGCAATTTCCGAAACACCAGAACAGACCATGTAACTTTTATATAAAAAACTAAAATGATCCACATAAGCATGACAACTTACATGACATAAACATGAAACATGAGATGAAAAACAAATGTACAGCAGGGAATTGATTTGATGACGTAAAGTGGGTGTTTCATATCAAAATAAAGTCCGACATCAGCCAAAAATGAGAAAATCTTGCATCAAAATGTAATATCTATGATGAAATCAACACTGATGAATCATGCACAATAAGAACAGCTATTTAAAACTGTAATAATATTTCACAATGCTACTATTTTTACTGTATTTCTGATCAAATAAATGCATAAGAATATGCAAGTAAATGCATAAGATCGGTAATGTATATCTGAACATTACTATGAGGACAATTCTTTCAGGAACGTTAGGGAATTAAATACGACTGACTTTAAGATGCAAGTACTAAAAAATAAAGTCCATGTCCAAAAATAATCCCCTCAGACATAAGCTTTGGAGGTGCTGTTCTCTGACGGAGCCGATCTGTAGATCTTCTGCGGCTGTGAAGCGGTGTAGTTATAGCTGTGACCCCTGAGAGAGGGAGAAGACAGGCGTGAGTGGCGTTCATCTCAGATTGTATGATTTGTGATCATGTACGTTTGGAGACTCACCGTGTTTGTGCAGGTGCTGAACTCTTGAAGGACGTGCAGAGGATTCCTCCACCCAATATGGCCAGAGCTCCTGCCGCCCAACCCAGATACAGACCGGCGCCCAGTTCATACCTACACACACGCCGCACAAAAGATGAGCATGTGAGTGTGCGTTCATGGTATTTACATGGTACCGCAAGGTACTTTATGCCTAAAAGTGTGTGTATGTGAGTATTAACCCTATAAAGACTTTGATACACAATTTTTTAAAGCTTTGAAATGATTAAAAACTGCTGGAAATCTTGTCGCACACAATCTACTACATGCTGTATGTCGTCTGATTAACTTTTTTAGCAAGTAAAAGCCTTTAAGTATAATTGTAAAAACGTTCACCTTCATCTCATGTCTTTTTTCTGTGAAATCTTTACTGATTTTTTTATTATTGTTAGTAATATTTCATCTGGACTGAAGCATGTTTACTTGATTATTATTATTATTTTTATTTTTTTAAATCATGTCAAATATGATCATCAGGCTTTTGAGGAAAGTCTCGCAATCATCATTGTATTGCATTATATTATGTTTTAAAACTTAAGAGATTTGTACGGAAGAGGATTAGGGCCAAGCAATAATAAAAAAATAAAACCATCTCGAGATTAATGTTGTTAAATTTCGAGAAAAAAGTCATTAAATTTAGAGAAAAAAGCCGAAATAAAATGTTGAGAATAAAGTCGTTACATTTTTTAAATTTTGTTAAATTACGAATTTGTTCCCATAATTTAACGAGTTTATTCTCATAATTTTATGACTTTATTCTCAACATTTTATTGACTTTTTTCTTGAAATTTAACAACTTTAATCTCGAGATGGTTTTATTTTTTTATTATTGCTTGGCCCTAATGCTCTTCCGTAGATTTGATCATAAAACAAATGATCAAATCATAAAACAAAGCATTTGACTATTATCTTAAATGCTCCGAAGCACATGAACTGATTTAAATATGTTTTTAGTACATTAATGGATCTTGAGAGAGGAAATGTCATTGCTGGCTATGCAAGCCTCACTGAGCCAATGGATTTTATCAAAAATATCTTAATTTGTGTTCTGAAGTTGAACGAATGTCTTACGGGACATAAGAGTGAGTAATAAATGACAGAATTTTAATTTTTGGGTGAACTAACCCTTTAATATTATTGGTAGATATAGAGTGAAGACTGATATTTATATGCATTTTAGTCTGTTATGAAGATCTCATTGATTTATATCTTACTTTTTGTCCATATAAATATCAGCATCTGCACCAAAATGCATATTTTTGCTCAGTTTGGGCTGTTCTTTCCTCCATATTCTCACTTTATATGAGCCATAAAAGCCTGATGTATCAAATATGATACTAAACGAAAACACACACACACAAACTTTTAGGTTCTAAGGGCTTCATAAACAGTATAATTTTAAAATAAAAAATAAAATAATTTCACTTTGACTCACTTCGTTCCTCCGTAAAAAGGATCATTAAACTCTTTAACGACTTGAGCGGCGTACCACGAAACCGCCACCATAACACACAAACCTGACGGAGAGAACATGCAGATGTGAACACGAATGCTGTGAGACGTCATTTATATGATTCAGACGGTGTGTGTGTCGTCTCACTGACCTGACAGGATGAACATCACTCCGGATGTAAGGCTGATTTTGCCCTTCGACTCCTCAGACGTGCTGCCCAGTTTAGTGCACTTGAGTCCCATCGCACCCAGAATGACGGACAGCAAACCCAGAACGAGAGCGATTATCATCAGAGCGCGACAGGCCTGGATGTATCCTGCAAAACACACAAAATATATCCAACAGCCACGTAAAACACACCTTCCAGGAAACATTAATCTGCCACATTCAAATGAATCCTTGTAAAAGATCATGATCTTCTGGGCATGAACTATGACAGTACAAAGGTTTGTTGTGCATTTATATGATATTATATATATATATATATATATATATATATATATATATATGTATATGTATATATATATATATATATATATATATATATATATATATATATATATATATATATATATATATATATATATATATATATATATATACTATACTATTATACATGCATATTTTGTATGAAAGTGAAGTCTATGTTTTAAGACAATTATGATTATTTTATCTAAAAATAAATTATATTAAATTAAGTATTTCTATATGTCATGATAGTATTTGTTGTACTGCCGTTAATTTATTCTGATTTAAGTAATGATATTTTTATAATGATTTGTCATAGTAAATAAATGTTGAAAATTATGTCAAAACAGACTTTGTTTTCATTACGCAAAACACAATTTCGATTGTATTTTTCAAACTTTTCGATCAAAAGTTTGGGGTCAGTAAGATTTTTTTTGAAAGAAATTAATACTTTTATTCATCAAGGATGCATTAAATTGATCAAAAATGACAGTAAAGACATTAATAATGTTACTAAAGATTATATATCAAATAAATGTTGTTCTTTTGAACTTTCTTTTTATCAAAGAATCCTGAAAAATAAATCTATCATAGTTTCCACAAAAACAGTTTTTAACATTGATAATAATCAGAAATGTTTCTTCAGCAGCAAATCATCATATTAGAATGATTTCTGAAGGATCATGTGACACTGAAGACTGGAGTAATGATGCTGAAAATTCAGCTTTGATCACAGGATATAAATTATATTTTAACATATATTCACTGTTGTTTTAAATTGTAATAATATTTCAGAATTTTTTCTGTATTTTTGATCAAATAAATGCAGTCTTGGTGAGCAGAAGAGACTCTTTCACAAACATTAAAACTAAACAAAACATGATTTTGCATGAAAATTAAGCCTATTCTTATGAACATTCGGCTTTTTTTTTATTCTGACATTATTTTTAAATTTAAAATAAATGATATTAAATTAAGTATTTATATGTCATGATAGATATTAATAATTTTAAATAATATTTTTAATTGCAAATCCCCCAATCCCCCTCATCATGAAAAATATATTTTCTTATTTTTCCTTTTGATTTTGAGGTGAAATATGACCTAGACATGTATCATACCACCAAAATACTTCTTTTTCAGCAATATGAACAAACTCTAGTATGTGTGTGTGTGAGGTGTGTGTGTGTTACCAGATAGAGCGAGAATCGACTCAAACTGCTTGCAGTTGGTGACGCCGGTGCTCCCCTCCGCACACGTCTGCCACAGGTTCTGATAGTACCACACAGACGTGACCAGCTGGTCCACAAACGTCGACGTACGCCACGAATCATTCACCAGCGACATGAAGGAGAGCAACCAGCCCCCCAAACACATCAAGAAGCCCAACAGCTGAATCGCAGTCGACATGATCAACGTCTCAAATCCACACGGACGACACACAATATCCAATGAAACTCCTCAACTTCACCAGCGGACAGATTAAACTCCGATCCGAGCGCAGTCCCAGGATGGGAGTGTGTTTGAGTGTGTCAGTGTGTTATAGTTTCAAGATCAGAGTCATAAAACCATAAACTCTGGTCCCTCCTATATTGCTTTTACTAGATAACGCCATGATGACAAAGGAAGTCAATACAAGAAGTGACATGTGACTTAACAGAGAAAAGTTTGAGTTTGACCCCTAAAATAGAAGGCCTCTGACCTTTCATATGGTCTCTCTGGGTGTGTGGAGTGTGAAGAGGGTCAGACTAAACACACAGAGACCATGTGATTCTGAATTAACTAGAGTTTGTGTTTTCCTGGACACATTTCATACAGAGTAGCTAAAAAAAACTAGAAAGGGAAGGTTTTTCAAGACTATGAATGATGGTTTCACAAAGCCTTGTCTGAAGCTTTAGGAAGTCTTGAAGGTATATGCTTTTTAGGCCAACAGATCAGCTAGTACTTTTTATTTATATATCAGTGTTATTTTAGAATTATTTATGTACTTTTATAGTATTTATTAATATTTTGAATTAGCTTATGGTTTTATATTTTCAGTTGTTATTTTGGTAATTTGGTTAAGCGTCATTTTTATTAGTTCAGCTTTAATTTACTTTTATTTCAGCTATGGTTTTAGTCATTTCAATACTTCAACCTAAACTAATTTCAGTTAGTTGCCAAGGCAGTGTATTTCTAATTTAGAACCTTTTTTAGGTTCCAAGTTTTTAGGTTTAAAAACTTTTTCTTATGTTTAAGAACCTTAGAACTTTTTTTTAGGTTCTAAATTTTAAGGTTAAAGAACTTGTTCAGTTTAAGAACCTTACAACCTTTTTTGGTTCTAAGTTTTTAGGTTAAATAACTTTTTTTTAGGTTCTAAATTTTTAGGTTAAAGAACTTTCCATTACGTTCAAGAACATTAGAACCTTTTTTTTAGGCTCCAACTTTTTATTAGGTTTAAGAACCTTTGAAACATTTTTTAGGTTAAAGAACTTTTAGTTAGGTTTAAGAACCTTGGAACCATTTTAGGTTCCAAGTTTTTAGGTTTAAAAACTTTTTCTTATGTTTGAGAACCTTACAACCTTTTTTGGTTCTAAGTTTTTAGGTTAAAGAACTTTTTTAGGTTCTAAATTTTTAGGTTAAATAACTTTTTTTAGGTTCTAAATTTTTAGGTTAAATAACTTTTTATTAGGTTTAAGAACCTTTGAAACATTTTTTAGGTTAAAGAACTTTTTGTTAGGTTTAAGAACCTTAGAACCTTTTAGTAGGTTCTAAGTTTTTAGATTTAAGAACTTTTTTTTAGGTTCTATGTTTTTAGGTTTAAAAACTTTTTCTTATGTTTAAGAACCTTACAACCTTTTTTGGTTCTAAGTTTTTAGGTTAAAGAACTTTTTTTTTAGGTTCTAAATTTTTAGGTTAAAGAACTTTTTTATGTTCTACATTTTTAAGGTTAAAGAACTTGTTTTAGGTTCTAATTTTTTAGGTTAAATAACACTTTTAGGTTCTAAATTTTTAGGTTAAAGAACTTTCCATTAAGTTCAAGAACATTAGAACCTTTTTTTTAGGTTCCAACTTTTTATGAACCTTTGAAACATTTTTTTAGGTTAAAGAACTTTTTGTTAGGTTTAAGAACCTTAGAACCTTTTTGTAGGTTCCAAATTTTTAGATTAAAGAACGTTTTTTTTAGGTTCTTTGTTTTTAGGTTAAAGAACTTTTAGTTAGGTTTAAGAACCTTAGAACCTTTTTTTAGGTTCTAAGTTTTTAGGTTAAAAAAAACTTTTTTAGGTTCAAATGTTTTGGGTTTAAGAACCTTAGAAACATTTTTTAGGTTATATAACTTTTTGTTGGGTTTAAGAACCTTAGAGCCTTTTGTAGGTTCTCAGATTTTAGGTTAAATAATTCTTTGTTAGTTTTAAGTATTTCATGATCTAATATCTATTTTTTTTTATTTCTTCTTAAATGTAATTACTGAAATCATATATATATATATATATAATTATTTAAGTAAATTCCACTTCCTGTAATTCAGATTCCATTTGAACATCCTGTGGTGTTTCCAAATCAAATTCCAACCCGTGAATTGAAAAGAAGCAAGTTCTTAAATTCTGAATTTTGTCCAAGAGCACAAATTTGAAGCACATCTGCAGAAAACTGTACTACATTTGCAATATTCTAGAGGAAAGGTGTGTGTGAGTGTTTTATGAGTTTTTATGACTAGCATAACCTAGTTTTGTCACAGGATTGAGCCACAGCAAACCCATCATGATACTGTATCACTGAAACCAGCATGCAGTATAATGTAATGCGAGCGAAGGCCACATGCGCCGTGTGCCTGTCTCACCTGGAAGGCCCAGAATGGTCTTGTATCTCTGGCAGTGAACAGCTCCGAGCGAGTTAGACGCACACGACATCCACAGTCCTTCAAAATGCGAGCTGGCGGTCACCACGGCATCTCCGTGACTGCCTTTCTTCCACACCGCTGAGTTCGTACAGCTGGACTCCAAACACCAGCCGACGATGCCCAGAAACAATCCCATGAGCTGAAAGACCATCGATGCCATCCTGAAAGAGAGGAAGACGGTATTTATCAGGCACAAACAAACTCAGTTTGGATGGAGAGACAAACACTTAAAATGAAGGTTCTTCAATGGTTCTTGGTTCTTTGTCAAAAACATTTTTGGATTTGCTCTATGCTTCCTCAGAGCAGTATATTGGTTTCTGGGTACGTTGAAGAACTAGAAAAGAAGATTCTCCAGTGGCATCGGACTGGAAAACATATTTGCAAACCTCTTTTTAAGACAAGACGCCACAGATGAATAGGATAAAAAAAAAGTTTAACTGTCACCATACTTCCCCAGTTGTTTAATCACAGTATATTAAAGGCAACACATTTTGTATTACAACATTTCTGAAATGCTTTGATTAGATAATCCATCATTTGCATATCTAGTTAAAAAATGCACTTATTTACACACTTTTTCAGAACAGAATCTGGATATCGGACAACAATACTCTTGTTTCATTTTGTTGATATATTAGAGTCAAATGTTTTTACAGAGGGGATTTTGGACATCTGTTCTTATTCTGATTTTTCTTTATCAGAAAATACTGTCAGCAAACATTTCAACTTGTTTTTAGTAATAAAAGTTATATAAAATGAGGAAAATGATATATGAACAAACCCTCAGTGAATATAGATAGGAATAGAACTGTAAAGTTTGGTGTCTTGTCTTAATATAAAGAAATTTGAAGGAAATGTTCCATTGTTCAAAATGATGTGAAACACATTCATACCATCTCAGTAATGTGTTTTAGAGTTTCATGACCCTTTGCATAAAGAATCATTTCGTATTCCAGAACAAAGAACAATTTCAGCATGAAGGTTCTTCAGGTGTGATTCTAAATGGAACTCTCAATATGATTAAAGAATGTTTAAGCATTTCTAGAGTGAGCAAATCAGATGTACTCTATTGTTTGACTGGGCAAACGCTGGACTTTAAACTCTTGTGAAATAAAAGCAAATCACGCATACTTATTAATTTATCTAATAACAGCCACAAAAAGTAACTTACAAATCATCTGAGACAAAAAGTGAAGTTAATGAACTAATTCAGTTTGACTTTACAACAAAATATCTGACAAATACTAAATCTGATTTGCTCACACTAGAAATGATTAAACATTCTTTAATCATATTGAGAGTTCCATTTAGAATCACACCTGAAGACACCATCATGCTGAAATTGTATTTTGTTTTGTTCTGGAATACGGAATCAGTTTAAACCTCAAAAATCCGAATGAAGAAAAAATGAAAATTTTTACGCACCTGTTTTGCTCCTGGTGGACTATGTGGCCTAATAATCGAGAATAATTAGCTTAAGTTGGGTCTTGTGAACAGTTTTCGGTCTATATGTAAGAGAGCAGATGGGGCCGAGAGTCACTGTGTTAATATTGGTTTTAGGTCAATAACCCTGAAAAATCAAACCCTCCCCAAAAAAGAAAACGGGGAAAATGAGAGACAGATGACGTTGTTTTGAGATGATCTCTTGATTCAGGGTCATCCGTCTGTTTCACACACTTCACAATACACAAATTACGCCACCATCATCATCATCAGTGAGGGTTTATTCCACTCAAGAGCTCGAGGACTCAATTAGAAAGTAGACTACAGTTTAAAAGTTTGGGGTTGGTAAGATTTTTAAATGCTCTTAAGTCTCTTATGCTCACTGTTTATATGATCAAAAATACATTAAACACAATTAAATGTTATTAGAATTTAAAATAACTGTATTCTATGTGAATATATGTTAAATATAATTTATTCCTGTAATCAAAGCTGAATTTTCAGCATCATTATTCCAGTCTTCAGTGTCACATGATCCTTCAGAAATCATATTAATATGCTGATTTGATACACATTTGAAAATTCATATTTTTGTGGAAAATGTTGTAGATTTTATTTTTCAGGATTCTTTGATGAAAAGAACGTTTAAAGAACAACATTTATTTGAAATAGAATCTTTTGTAACATTATAAATGTCACTTTTGATCAATTTAATGTGTCCTTGCTGAATATAAGCATTAAATTATTAAAAAAAAAAAATCTTACTGGCCCCAAACTTTTGAACAGTAGTGTATATTATTTCACTGAATGGAAAAAAACTAAACAAACCCTAACCTTAATTTTTGCTAAATATATTTCCATTATATGTCTTCTGATCATGGGTAAATATTTACCTCTAAGTAACATTAACTCACCCGAACAGTGTTATTAACTAAATAAAACCCTGAAGACAACAAAAACAGTGACGTGTGATTGAGGAATGTGAAAGAACAGAACGATGTGACGGAAGTTAACGTGAGATAACTGGGAAACAGGAAGAGACGAGCGATACAGTGACTTCATAAAAACACGAGGAAGTGGAAAACAGACTCATTGTTCATGAGCGATTATGATACTATGACTGTTATTGAACTTTGACCAATCCGAGAAAACAACACAGAAACTGTTTCTACTGTGTGTGTGTGTGTTTGATGAGATGTATGTCACGGATGTGTGTGTGTGTGTGTGTGTTATAGAGAAAGCTGGTTAATCATTCACATTTAACAGGGGCCAAAGTCTCATCTGAAACACAGAAAATAAACAAAACTTAAGTGGAACATATTATACACGCTTATAAACAAATAAAACCAACACTCACACCTGGTGATTTCTGATAACCAGATTTTTAAATAATAATTTTATTTTTTAAATGACAATTACAGACTATTTTAAACATTTAAATTTCTGTACATGGTGTTGAGTGGGCCGTTTCATTGTCATTGAGAAATATAATGACCTTAGAAATGAGCTGTGTGCGGAGGCTCCGCCCCTTCAGATAATTAGCATTTTTAGAAAAGTGGGTGGGGCTACCTGGATTCAAATTTAAACTCGGGGGCGGAGCGTAATGACATCACAGCAATACTAACGTCACTCGGTATGACAACTGAAAACAGACCTTGCTCTAACAAACTCTCTCTCACACACAGAATAAACAGAGTGTCAGCGTGTGTGTCCATTTCTCAAAAGTGTTTTCCTCTTCAGGTCACCTGCTCGGCGTCTACCCATAATGCAATGCTCTAAATCGAGCCGTTGCCGCCAGCTCCCGGTCCTCTTGTTCTGAAGTCGTGCCACAACTTCACCAGCGGCTCTCTGTTCTTCCAAATAAGCTCGTGACCGTAAAGAATGTACCAGCTAGAGAAAGAAAGAGAGAGACACATTGACATGTCAAGCACAGATACAGCATAAACTTGCTTGTCTTTGCACATTTACAAATGGTATTAAGAGCCATCAAGTGGTCAGCTGAAACACTTCACTGTTCACACCTGATAAAATATATCTCAAATGCACCTTGTGAGCACATTTTGAGAGAAGGGTCTTATAAACAGTACATACAAGCAGTTTGACAATATTATTTTAGGATTATTTATATGTTATTATAATATTAATATTTTGAATTAGCTTTTAGTTTTATATTTTGTGATTTGCTTTTGTCATATTTATTTATTTTTTATATTTCTATTTAGTTTGAACTTTTTTTTATTTAAGTTTAATTTTAGGAGTGACTGAATTTGAATAAGCAAGATCAGAATCCGTATATAAAAAAAAATGGCTAGTTTTGAATTCAGATTAAATAACTACATAAATCAGTTTAAAATCTGGAGGTAAAATGTGAAACCGTTTTCATCTAATATTTATATTTTATTTTGATCTTTATTTCAAAACATTTTTAATTAATAAATAAACCAGATCAGAATCCAGATCAAATAACCACATAAACCAGATAAGAATCCATATTAAAAATGGCATAAACCAGCTTTGAATCCAAATTACTTAAACCAGTTTAAAATCCAAAAGGTAATTACAATGTGAATGCATTTTCAACTAATATTTATATTTTATTTGATCTTTATTTCAATTAATGAAAACATATTTTTTCAATTAATAAATAATCCAGATCAGAATCCAGATTTAAAAAATGCATAAACCAGATCAGAATCTAGATTAAATAACCACATAAACCAGTTTTGAATCCTGATTGATTAAATAACTGAGTAAACCAGATCAGAATCCATATTAAAAATAAATAAAACATCAATTACAATGTGAGACCATTTTTCATCTAATATTTCTATTTTATTTTGGCTTTATTTTAAATAATGAAAATATTTTAATTGATTTGGTTAATCACAAAACTGTATTTTGCTTCAACGCTATAAATGGCAGCAATAGGAGCATTATTCCTCTCAAAATCAGCTAGACATTGACGTGTTACTCACATGCCGAATAAAGCTCCGCCTAAATGAGCTGCGTGGTCGAAAAAACGCCATCCCAGAATCAAGCCTGCTGCATCCAAGGCGACGATGGCCTTAAGTGCCTGTTGGCAGGAGAAGATCATGAGAATGCGCCCATCATTACTGAGAAATAAAACTCTTGCTCTTACACGCACAGACTCACATTTCCGGCAGTGAAGGTGTACATTGGGAGGAAGATGATGGCCAGTTTGGCTTCAGGCATTTTGGTGCACACAGCCGCTAGGACGGTCATGATGGCCCCTGACTGACACAACAAAACAACAATTTGTTCATGACATTCATATGCTGATGAATACCTGAAATGTTTAATCTGAAAACACACTCACCGCCCCCAGTGATGGACCAAACCGACCCATCGCTGTTTTACTCACGTAACTGACAAACGTAGAAATCACACCTGAGGACATGGAAACAAAAAGGTTAAAGTTCAATAACACAGAAGAATTTATAGAGAGTGGGATAGTTTTTCACTGAAAACTCTCACACACACCTGCGGACAGGTAGAGCGCCACAAACTGCTCTTTGCCCATCATGTTGATGATGCTTGAAGAGAAACTCCACAGCACGTACATGTTGGCCGCCATGTGAAAGAGAGAATAGTGACTGAATGTAGACAGCAGCATGGGCCAACACAGCGCCTCTGAAACCAGATTAAATCCACATTAAATAACACTGCAAATCAGATTAAATTATTGCATAAACCAGATCGGAATCCAGACTAAATAACTGCATAAATCAGATGAGAAATCAAATTAAGTAACTGTATAAACAAGATCAGAATCCAGACTAAATAACTGCATACACCAGATCAGAATCCAGACTAAATAACTACATAAACAGGATCAGAAATCAAATTAAATTGCATAAACCAGATTATAATCCAGATTAAATAACTTCATTAACTAGATTAGAATCCAGATTAAATAACTGCATAAACCAGATTAGAATCCAGACTAAATAACCGCATATACCAGATTAGAAACCAAATTAAATAACTGCATATACCAGATTAGAATCCAGACTAAATAACCGCATATACCAGATTAGAAACCAAATTAAATAACTGCATATACCAGATTAGAATCAGGATTAAATAACTGCATAAACCAAATCAGAATCCAGATTAAATAACCGCATATACCATATTAGAATCAGGATTAAATAACTTCATAAACCAGATTAGAAACCAGACTAAATAACTGCATAAACAGGATCAGAAATCCAGACTAAATAACTGCATAAACCAAATCAGAATCCAGATTAAATAACTGCATATACCAGATTAGAATCCAGATTAAATAACTCCATAAACCAAATCAGAATCCAGATTAAATAACCACATTTACCAGATTAGAATCAGGATTAAATAACTGCATAAACCAAATCAGAATCCAGATTAAATAACCGCATATACCATATTAGAATCAGGATTAAATAAGTGCATAAACCAAATCAGAATCCAGATTAAATAACCGCATATACCATATTAGAATCAGGATTAAATAACTTCATAAACCAGATTAGAAACCAGACTAAATAACTGCATAAACAGGATCAGAAATCCAGACTAAATAACTGCATAAACCAAATCAGATTCCTGACTAAATAACTGCATAAACCAGATCAGAATCCAGATTAAATAACTGCATATCCCAGATTAGAATCCAGATTAAATAACTGCATATCCCAGATTAGAATCCAGATTAAATAACTGCATATCCCAGATTAGAATCCAGATTAAATAACTGCATAAACCAGATCAGTATCCCGATTAAATAACTGCATAAACCAGATCAGTATCCCGATTAAATAACTGCATAAACCAAATCAGAATCCAGATTAAATAACCGCATATACCAGATTAGAATCAGGATTAAATAACTGCATAAACCAGATTAGAATCCAGACTAAATAACTGCATAAACCAAATCAGAATCCAGATTAAATAACTGCATAAACCAGATTAGAATCCAGACTAAATAACTGCATAAACAGGATCAGAAATCAAATTAAATTAAAATTGCATAAACCAGATCATAAACTAGATTAAGTAACTGCATAAACCAGATTAGAATCTAGATTAAATAACTAGTAATATTGTGCACGTTTACTGTACCAGAGATATAATATAATATAATGCAATTTATTAAATTATACTAGGTTTTTACTCATAATTATCATTTTGAGAATCCCATAAAAATGCAGGACAAAACATTTTCGGTACCAAAGACACCTGAAGCCATGCCAGATTGTACAGTAAAGTGTAAATCAGCTCATTATCCACTTTTCAATCCTACACCAAATTCCTCACATTGATGCAGTGCAAACAGGAGTGACCCTGAAAGAGATTCGTTGTTGAAATCTGCATATTATGAGAGCTAAACAGATGACTTCACTCACTGGATGCGGGGTTGGATGTGAAGTACTTGAGCATGGTGCGCTGCAGAGATGGAACTCTCCAACAACAAAACACCAACGCATTAGCTGCAATGATGCCTGAGAGAGAAAGGCACAGAGAAATAGATGACAACATCTGTTTATTTAATTAAATAATTACACTTTATTAAAAACATTGTCTCCACAATCTAAACCGCTCATCTGTGTAAATTGAATGTTTTGTGTCTGACCTGTGACTGTTCTCTGTCCTTCACTTAAACTGTTCCACCATTGATTCACCTGCAGAACAACACGATCATTAAACACACACCGCAGAAAACATATTAAGCTTCAATTAAACACACACACCTGTTTGCGTAAATCTCCTTGTTTCTGAGGCCGTATCTTCTCCAGCCAGTCCGCTTTGACATCGTCAAAATAACTCTGTACACGAGATTTTAAACTTTCGTACTGCCATATCGCTGCACCGCCGAACGAACAACCTGTAAACTGAGCTGGAGTTATTACGATATTCTCATATGAATACAGCAAAAAAATACAATGAAGTAAAGGATTATAAGTAACACACATATTGGACCATATTCATGAAATACAAGCAAAATGAATTTGTGTAAAAGCCTTCATACATCAATTGTTCCACTGAACTGAATAATTAAAGTATAAAAACATAAATATGGATGTTTTTTCAATGATTTACACAAGTTTGTTTCTGCATGTTTCATTAATGAGCTCCATCCTTTGTACCTACCCCTATAGTGAAGACAAATGGTTTGACCAGTCTGCCAAATGACCTGGTGGGCGGGGGTCGGGAGGGCAGGTCTGGGGGCGGAGCCACATCCTTCTTCTGTAGGATTTCATTTGCCTCTATCTCCTCTGCCACACCCTTCTTTGGCTCCACCTTCTTTGCCACCTTGCGGAAGCCACACTTCTGCTGCGTCTGGAGGGTGAATCTATTTGGAGCACAATTATGATAAAATATAGCATTAAAATCCATTTATAGTGATTTGCCAAAGGGTGGAATGTGGGAAACATACAAAGAATTACCCAAAATTGTTCTTTTCTAAAGATCTGTTTGATAAAATAGACTATATAATTTTATATATATATATAATTTTTTTTATTCTATATATATATATATATATATATATATATATATATATATATATATATATAAAAGATGTAAACAAACCCAACTTGCATGAGAAGCACATGGCTGAACGAGAAGGAGACACTCTGAATGAAAGCAGAGGACGCTGATGGAACAGCAGAAATGCAGCGGTTACCCCGGAAACCTCATAAACAAAGCAGCTGCGCTACTACAGTATATAAAATGCTTCAAACAGCCATTCAGTTTTTGTAATCTCAATGTTGTTCATCACAGCACCAAATACTTCATACTTAAAGACTAAATAGGCCATTTATTTTCAAACTTAAACATTTTAATCTGGACTACAACATGCCCTAATGATTAGAAATTTTACGATTATTTGTTATTGTTCAGTAAAACTTTGAGACATACAGCTTCATTAGTTAACATGAAAAATACTTTGTACAGTACTGTATTTCTTAACATTAACAAAAAATGATACCTTCTGTAACAAATGTAGCTATTGCTCAATCTTAGTTAGTGCATTAAATAATGTAAAGTGTTTCCTGTTGATCTTTATAGCCTAATTCTTTTGCACTTTAATGATACTTTATATATTTTTCGTGTATTGTATTTAAATATTCAGAGTTATTTTTTGCTATTACAAGAGTTCTTAAACCTGTTATACTATGGCAACACTTTTTTGCAACTTATTTCAATATCGTGATAATACTGTATACCGCAATAAAAGCTTGATACGTCACATGCCTAATTATATATATATATATATATATATATATATATATATATATATATATATATATAAAACTATATATTTTAATTTGTGATTATTTTTATAATTATTGTTATTTCATGTTGTTATTAAATGAATCAAAACGCATTGTTTACATCTAAAAATGACATGCCAGAACTGAACCAAAGTTCATCATTATTCATTGTTTAGTATTAAATTAATTCCGTTCAAATATTTTAATACTTTAAGCTGCATGATCTGATTTAAACCACTAAAGCTCGTGCCAGAGGATGAAGCAGAGGATCTGAGGCACTCAGTAAATAAACACACAGTCAAATATATGTTTGTTACCTGTTTGTCAGGTAGTGCGTGTTGATGATGTCCCCTGTAACCCATCTAACCACTGAACCCCTCACCGCCATCATTCCTGCTGCCTCCCTCCGCATCCGCTACTTCCGCTTCCGGCTCAGACCGCGCCCACAGCGGCCTCTGCTGGAGGAGGGCGGTCACTGAAACTCACATTGTGCGTAGATAGAAAATGTTGTAAGCTATTTCAAAATAAAATAAAATAATCCCAATCTATTTGTTCATTTGAATTCATTTGCTATTTAGGCATATTGGGAATACATTTATTTTTTAATCATTTATTAGTTTTGACAGAGTTTATCAATTAATTGCTTTATTTGCATGCTTGTACATTTGTTTATTTTACTCATTTGTGTGTTTATTTATTAATTTAATCTATTATTTTGGCAGAGTTTGAGCTTTTTCCATTTTTATTACTTCGCAGATTTGTTAGTTTATTCATTTTTGGCAGCGTTTTTATTTATTCATAATATTTTTTTTATTAATTTAATTATTTATTGGCAGAATTGCGAGTTCATTTGACTTATTTATTATATTTGGCAAGATTTGCATTTTATTTGAAATTAATTTATTATTTAGGCATATTGGGAATAAATTAGATTTTTCATTCATTTATTATTTTTGCCAGAGTTTATCAATTAATTGCTTTATTTGCACATTTGCTAATTTTACTAATTTGTGGCAGTGTTTGTTTATTTATTCATCATATTTATTTATTTATTTATTTCAAAATTTATTGGCAGATTTGCAAGTTCATTTTTATTAATTTATTATATTTGGCATTTTATTTGAAATTCATTTATTATTTGGTTTTCGCACTTGCTTTTATTATATTTGTACTTATTTGCTGAGGCAATGTTTGTCCAATGAAGACACAAATCAGTGTTCGGTTGCATCTGTGCTCCTCCGCCCGTTCGTCCGGTGCGCGCATCACTCACGCCCTCCAGCGCCAAGTACAGCGCGTGCGCTCCGGTGCTTCGATTCCGCCGTCTCCTCGCGAACATGGCGGCGCCTGCGCTCTCCAGCCGGGCTGGTTCAGCTGGCAACAGCCCCACAGCCACCCCGAACAGCACCAAACACGTCCCGCAGCCCCCCGAGCTGGACTTCAGGTCCGGTACTAGGATAGAGGAGCTCAACCGCCTGATCACCGAATTCAGCAAGCACGAGCAGCGGGAGTATGACGACCAGCGAGCGCTCGAGATCCACACGGCCAAGGACTTCATCTTCTCCATGCTCGGTGAGAAAGAGCTCTGCTTCGTGCATGCACTGATACAATATATCGAGCCGAGAATTTCATGCATCTGAAAGGGAAAGTGCGATTGTGCTTCTCCACTGCATCTGTTTCTCTTTGTCGCTGTGTTGAGCAGTGGATGGGTGTGTATGTTTGCAGATTCAACACCCTCATGTTTGCACTGTTATTATTCATATGCTTCATGTACATGACCTGTCAAAATCGGGTCATCTGCGTGCTGTTGAAGGCTTTAATCCAGTGTGAATCATCTGTGGAATATAAAGGGAGATGTTTAGACCAATCTCCAAGCTTCTCTTTTTCCTTTCATTGAAAGTGGAAGGTCAGCAGTGGCCGAAAATCTTCAGAAAGAACAAAAATGCACATTTGAAGCCATAAGATTGAGTGTGTGATAAACAGACTAAAATTTAAGAAATATTTTCACTTTAAATGAGTAAATAATGGCAGAATTGTTTTTTTTTTTTTTGTTAAACTATTGCTTTATGCTTGATTATCGGAAGGAAAAACAATGCAAGACATGGTGAAGAGAAGCAAATATGGAAACAAATGCAAATTCTGCCAAATATAATAAATAAATATATAAAACTGCAAATAAAAACAAACATGCAAACCCTGCTAAAATGATGCATGCAAATTCTTCAGATTGTAAATGCTCATGAATTAAAATTAAAATGCAGTTTTTAATCAGACCAGCAGGGATAAGTAGCACCAAGTTAGTAAAAGGGCATAAAAGCTGAATTTATATAAGAGTGTAATTCTCAGAGGCAGCGAACAGAAGCGATGCAGTTTGAGCAGAAGAGCCGTCCAGACGCATGAGTTCAGGAGCCCCAGAGCGATGCAGTGAGGCAGAGCTGAACTTCTGCTGTCTGTGCACTGACTCACTGTTTACTCAGCCATGCGCTCACATACGTAATCTGTAGACGTACTGCGCTGGAGTAAAATCTGTGGAAAGGATGAAATCAAATCTGACAGTGTGCACATTTTTTGAAAGGGGTCATGACATGAGAAATCATATTTTCCTTGATTTTTGACATATAAGAGGTCCTCCTCATTATAAACAAAGCATTTATTTAATAAGGCTCCAAAAACAACTAATTTTGATATTGCGGGATTTGTGACGTCACTCAGGCAAATACATTTGCGTTTGCCTGCATCCAGAGCAAGATTCTGACGAATATATACGTCATTGCACCTCAAGCCCCGCCCACTGGCATTCAGTCTTTAAGATGTGTGTTCAGTTTCCGAAGTCATTATAATGACTGACGCTGTCTACGCTGATACAGTATACAGATGTGTTCAGTTTCTGAAGTCATTATAATGACTGACGCTGTCTACACTGATACAGTATACAGATGTGTTCAGTTTCTGAAGTCATTATAATCACTGACGCTGTCTACGCTGATACAGTATACAGATGTGTTCAGTTTCTGAAGTCATTATAATCACTGACGCTGTCTACGCTGATACAGTATACAGATGTGTTCAGTTTCTGAAGTCATTATAATGACTGACGCTGTCTACGCTGATACAGTATACAGATGTGTTCAGTTTCTGAAGTCATTATAATGACTGACGCTGTCTACACTGATACAGTATACAGATGTGTTCAGTTTCTGAAGTCATTATAATCACTGACGCTGTCTACGCTGATACAGTATCCAGATGTGTTCAGTTTCTGAAGACTGACGCTGTCTACGCTGATACAGTATACAGATGTGTTCAGTTTCTGAAGTCATTATAATCACTGACGCTGTCTACGCTGATACAGTATACAGATGTGTTCAGTTTCTGAAGTCATTATAATCACTGACGCTGTCTACGCTGATACAGTATACAGATGTGTTCAGTTTCTGAAGCCATTATAATGACTGACGCTGTCTACGCTGATACAGTATACAGATGTGTTCAGTTTCTGAAGCCATTATAATGACTGACGCTGTCTACGCTGATACAGTATACAGATGTGTTCAGTTTCTGAAGTCATTATAATGACTGACGCTGTCTACGCTGATACAGTATACAGATGTGTTCAGTTTCTGAAGTCATTATAATGACTGACGCTGTCTACGCTGATACAGTATACAGATGTGTTCAGTTTCTGAAGTCATTATAATGACTGACGCTGTCTACGCTGATACAGTATACAGATGTGTTCAGTTTCTGAAGTCATTATAATGACTGACGCTGTCTATGCTGATACAGTATACAGATGCGTTCGGTTTCTGAAGTCATTGTAATGACTGACGCTGTCTACGCTGATACAGTATACAGATGCGTTCAGTTTCTGAAGTCATTATAATGACTGACGCTGTCTACGCTGATACAGTATACAGATGTGTTCAGTTTCTGAAGTCATTATAATGACTGACGCTGTCTACGCTGATACAGTATACAGATGTGTTCAGTTTCTGAAGTCATTGTAATGACTGACGCTGTCTACGCTGATACAGTATACAGATGTGTTCAGTTTCTGAAGTCATTGTAATGACTGACGCTGTCTACGCTGATACAGTATACAGATGTGTTCGGTTTCTGAAGTCATTATAATCACTGACGCTGTCTACGCTGATACAGTATACAGATGTGTTCGGTTTCTGAAGTCATTATAATCACTGACGCTGTCTACGCTGATACAGTATACAGATGTGTTCGGTTTCTGAAGTCATTATAATCACTGACGCTGTCTACGCTGATACAGTATACAGATGTGTTCGGTTTCTGAAGTCATTATAATGACTGACGCTGTCTACGCTGATACAGTATACAGATGTGTGTTCGGTTTCTGAAGTCATTATAATCACTGACGCTGTCTACGCTGATACAGTATACAGATGTGTTCAGTTTCTGAAGTCATTATAATGACTGACGCTGTCTACGCTGATACAGTATACAGATGTGTTCAGTTTCTGAAGTCATTGTAATGACTGACGCTGTCTACGCTGATACAGTATACAGATGTGTTCAGTTTCTGAAGTCATTGTAATGACTGACGCTGTCTACGCTGATACAGTATACAGATGTGTTCAGTTTCTGAAGTCATTATAATCACTGACGCTGTCTACGCTGATACAGTATACAGATGTGTTCAGTTTCTGAAGTCATTATAATCACTGACGCTGTCTACGCTGATACAGTATACAGATGTGTTCAGTTTCTGAAGTCATTATAATCACTGACGCTGTCTACGCTGATACAGTATACAGATGTGTTCAGTTTCTGAAGTCATTATAATCACTGACGCTGTCTACGCTGATACAGTATACAGATGTGTTCAGTTTCTGAAGTCATTATAATCACTGACGCTGTCTACGCTGATACAGTATACAGATGTGTTCAGTTTCTGAAGTCATTATAATCACTGACGCTGTCTACGCTGATACAGTATACAGATGTGTGTTCAGTTTCTGAAGTCATTATAATCACTGACGCTGTCTACACTGATACAGTATACAGATGTGTGTTCGGTTTCTGAAGTCATTATAATCACTGACGCTGTCTACACTGATACAGTATACAGATGTGTTCAGTTTCTGAAGTCATTATAATCACTAACGCCGTCTACGCTGATACAGTATACAGATGTGTTCAGTTTCTGAAGTCATTATAATCACTAACGCCGTCTACGCTGATACAGTATACAGATGTGTTCAGTTTCTGAAGTCATTATAATCACTAACGCCGTCTACGCTGATACAGTATACAGATGTGCGTTCAGTTTCTGAAGTCATTATAATCACTGACGCTGTCTACGCTGATACAGTATACAGATGTGTTCAGTTTCTGAAGTCATTATAATGACTGACGCTGTCTACGCTGATACAGTATACAGATGTGTGTTCGGTTTCTGAAGTCATTATAATCACTGACGCTGTCTACGCTGATACAGTATACAGATGTGTTCAGTTTCTGAAGTCATTATAATCACTGACGCTGTCTACGCTGATACAGTATACAGATGTGTTCAGTTTCTGAAGTCATTATAATGACTGACGCTGTCTACACTGATACAGTATACAGATGTGTGTTCAGTTTCTGAAGTCATTATAATCACTGACGCTGTCTACACTGATACAGTATACAGATGTGTTCAGTTTCTGAAGTCATTATAATCACTGACGCTGTCTACGCTGATACAGTATACAGATGTGTTCAGTTTCCGAAGTCATTATAATGACTGACGCTGTCTACGCTGATACAGTATACAGATGTGTTCAGTTTCCGAAGTCATTATAATCACTGACGCTGTCTACGCTGATACAGTATACAGATGTGTTCAGTTTCCGAAGTCATTATAATCACTGACGCTGTCTACGCTGATACAGTATACAGATGTGTTCAGTTTCTGAAGTCATTATAATCACTGACGCTGTCTACGCTGATACAGTATACAGATGTGTTCAGTTTCTGAAGTCATTATAATCACTGACGCTGTCTACACTGATACAGTATACAGATGTGTGTTCAGTTTCTGAAGTCATTATAATCACTGACGCTGTCTACGCTGATACAGTATACAGATGTGTTCAGTTTCTGAAGTCATTATAATCACTGACGCTGTCTACGCTGATACAGTATACAGATGTGTTCAGTTTCTGAAGTCATTATAATCACTGACGCTGTCTACGCTGATACAGTATACAGATGTGTTCAGTTTCTGAAGTCATTATAATCACTGACGCTGTCTACGCTGATACAGTATACAGATGTGTTCAGTTTCTGAAGTCATTATAATCACTGACGCTGTCTACGCTGATACAGTATACAGATGTGTTCAGTTTCTGAAGTCATTATAATCACTGACGCTGTCTACACTGATACAGTATACAGATGTGTGTTCAGTTTCTGAAGTCATTATAATCACTGACGCTGTCTACACTGATACAGTATACAGATGTGTTCAGTTTCTGAAGTCATTATAATCACTGACGCTGTCTACACTGATACAGTATACAGATGTGTGTTCAGTTTCTGAAGTCATTATAATGACTGACGCTGTCTACACTGATACAGTATACAGATGTGTTCAGTTTCTGAAGTCATTATAATCACTGACGCTGTCTACACTGATACAGTATACAGATGTGTTCAGTTTCTGAAGTCATTATAATGACTGACGCTGTCTACACTGATACAGTATACAGATGTGTTCAGTTTCTGAAGTCATTATAATCACTGACGCTGTCTACACTGATACAGTATACAGATGTGTTCAGTTTCTGAAGTCATTATAATGACTGACGCTGTCTACACTGATACAGTATACAGATGTGTTCAGTTTCTGAAGTCATTATAATCACTGACGCTGTCTACGCTGATACAGTATACGGATGTGTTCAGTTTCTGAAGTCATTATAATCACTGACGCTGTCTACGCTGATACAGTATACAGATGTGCGTTCAGTTTCTGAAGTCATTATAATGACTGACGCTGTCTACACTGATACAGTATACAGATGTGTTCAGTTTCTGAAGTCATTATAATGACTGACGCTGTCTACACTGATACAGTATACAGATGTGTTCAGTTTCTGAAGTCATTGTAATGACTGACGCTGTCTACGCTGATACAGTATACAGATGTGTTCAGTTTCTGAAGTCATTATAATCACTGACGCTGTCTACACTGATACAGTATACAGATGTGTTCAGTTTCTGAAGTCATTATAATCACTGACGCTGTCTACACTGATACAGTATACAGATGTGTTCAGTTTCTGAAGTCATTGTAATGACTGACGCTGTCTACACTGATACAGTATACAGATGTGTTCAGTTTCTGAAGTCATTATAATGACTGACGCTGTCTACACTGATACAGTATACAGATGTGTTCAGTTTCTGAAGTCATTGTAATGACTGACGCTGTCTACACTGATACAGTATACAGATGTGTTCAGTTTCTGAAGTCATTGTAATGACTGACGCTGTCTACACTGATACAGTATACAGATGTGTTCAGTTTCTGAAGTCATTGTAATGACTGACGCTGTCTACGCTGATACAGTATACAGATGTGTGTTCAGTTTCTGAAGTCATTATAATGACTGACGCTGTCTACGCTGATACAGTATATAGATGCGTTTCTGCGTTTCTCCACACGCTTAAGTCTGTCGACAACAGGACAAATGGAAGAGTGAAAGAACCTTTGCTTTGATGCGTCCAGTTTAAACAGCTGGTTTGAGTCTCTGTACAGACTTCAGAAGGATCCCAGCATCGGAAACAAGTGGATGGTTTATTTTAATGGCATCATAGACCATGTTGGTGGATTATGTTTGTTTGGAGCATTTTATATTGTCAGCATTGCAAAAGTTCGCAAAGAAACATTTGTTGAAAGATTAAGCAGTTCGACTGTGTTGGATCAGACAGCAGCTGCATCACAAACCGCAAGTAAATGATTTCATAATAATTTGTCTGTAAATGACGGTTTATATGGATACATTTTTTCAATAGTGAGTGGGCGTTTATACCGTTCCATATGCAATGACGTTAGCCAATCATAACAGTGGCCCTTTACTGACAAGCCTTAAAAACTCATAATTTCACACAGAAGGATGAAAATAAGTTTTTCCTCTGTTTTTTTTTTTTTTTTTTTAAATTGTAAGTGAAACGCATGAACATATTAAAATAATTTTAAAAAAAAATGTCATGATCCCTTTAAATCACATATGCATATAGAGCCGAGTTTACTGCACTCGTATTAGTAGTCGAAGCCGTGATCATATTAGATAAATGTTGGAATCGTGGGCCTGAATGTGTATTGCTGACTGTTAAACTCGCTGTGGCCTCACAGGAGGAGTGTGACAGATGTGCAGGGCCCAAAAAACACACTCAAGCAGAGTCACTAACTTGTTTTTGTTTCCCTGAGATTCTCTAGAGTTACTTCTGCTGCTGACAGCAGATTTTAATACCCCCGAGTCACTCACCGGTTCATGAGGTTGAGCTCAGGTGTGATGTCATCAGACACTGGGGATTATTTTCTTTAGGAGTCTGTTTCTAGCGTCTGGTCTGGAATGTTCCTTCTGTTTGTGCAGGAATAGGTTTTATGGACACTATTGCGTTTGCTCTGTTGTTGTTGAGATTAAAGATGAACCTTTTTTTATTATACTTTATTATGAAATTTTGTTCCATTAGGCAACACCCTTCATTCCCTCTAATGCTGCACTCAAGTCTTGTCAGAATTACTGTAATTGCAAAATAACAACTGTTTACAGCAAAGAAACTATTAGTACACTTGTAATGCCAAAGTGCATCCATGTGCAAAACCTTTATCACTACACTAAAGGTGATATTTGTAATCTTTTTTGCATTCATTTAAATTTAACTAATTGAGTTAAATAGATTATTTTGTTATATTTATGTTAGTGGTGCAAAACTTACATTGATTGAACGCAGATTTAATTCACCTCCAAAATATTTAGGAACTAACAATGCACCCAGGTAACATCAGTTATATCTAAAATCACTGCAATTTTTTCCATGTTTTCATATGACATCACCAGGGTTTGACATGAACTTTATTGCTCACCAGTCACTGTGGCGAGTGGTTTTCCAAAGTTATTATCCACTCAGCATTTTCACACAAATTTGACATTGATACCATGGGAGAAAAACTGAGATATAGATATTTTTAATATGATCTCATAATTTGGCAGCAGGTATATTAGGCTGCTGTCACTTTAAGACCTGATGCACAGATCCATTATACTGTTGCACATGCGTTTTCTCAACTGTTCACTTAAACCTAACTGACTGTGTTTACGTGAATACTCGCCAAGAACAGTGTTTTGACATTATTTTGTGTGTATTTGACAAAGCAGCGAAAAACAACTCAATTTAGTACTGAGAGGCGGCTTTATATGAGCGTACTTTTGGTGTGAGCACAGAATCTAAGGGAATGAGTAAAATTATGCGCAAAACATGCAGTCCCAAGCTGAAATACAAGCCTTGTAACACCAATAATATTCATCTGGAGCAAATGAAAGAGTAAGTGAAGGGAAGCGGGTTTGTGTGTCAAACCGCTGTCAGAGAGATGATAGAGAGAAAGCGTAGCTGGTATTAGGGCTGGGACAATAAATTGATGCATCATGATTCGTGGATCGATTCTGAGATTTTCCGAATGCATTGCAATTCTCTCTTGAATCGATTCTGACCTTCGTTTTTAACAGCAGAGGGTGCTCTAGGCTGGTTTTAAACTGCATGCTCAAATGTTCACAAAGAAGAGCGCTTGTGCGTTCGGCTGAGTCTGAGAATGTACTTGCACCTCAGAATGATTGTATGACACAAGATTAATGTAAACTGCCACACAGTGTCATCTGCTGTTCAAAAACTAAGCTCAGAATTGATTCGAGAGAGAGTTGCGATACATACGGAAAATCTCAGAATCAATCCAGAATTATTTCTTGATTCGTGATGCATCAATGTATTGTCCCAGCCCTCGCTGGTATTGTGTATCTTTGTTGAAAATGAGTATTGGAAGCGTTTCACATATTTCAGTATCGATATTTACTGAAAAATTTGTATTTTTGACAAAACTACATTGCACTTAGTTTATTATTACAGATGGCTTTCTAAAAGACTACAATTGAAAAATGTGTATATATATAAATTCAACCCCGCCAAAGTGTTTAGCAGGAGTGACTGCGTTACACGCCACTGCGGGTGGTAATGTCAAGCCCTGGATATCACAAAAATGATGGACGAAGTAAGGGTTTCCATCAAATTCCCAACAAACTATTTCGGACATCGTTTTCACAAACACGTTTGCCTGTGCAATTTGACAATCAGAAAGCAGATGACTTATAGCCCTGTCCCAAATGGCACTTGTGGTCTTGTGGACTTACAATGGCCGCCATGTTTGTATGTCCATTAAGTCTACAAGACCATAGAGCAGTGGTTCTCAACTCCAGTCCTCGGGACCCACTGCTCTGCACATTTTGTATGTCTCTTATCTGACACACTCAATTCAGTTCATGCAGACTCTCCTAATGAGCTGATGATCTAAATCAGGTGTGTTAAATAAGGGATACATACAAAATGTGCAGAGCAGTGGTTCCCGAGGACTGGAGTTGAGAAACATTGCCATAGAGTGTCCCACTTGTCATTTAATGTTTCAGAAGGGCACTTGCTAGCGCTCTCTTTGTGGCCGATATGCTCCCTCAGTGCTCACTTTTGCCAAGCCCGCAGCAGACTTCTACCCGACAGTCAAAGTGGCATTACGTTACTTAAGTGTGGACTCGGATGAAGATTGCAAGGGCTTAAGGTTCCAATTGGATAGGGCCAAAGACAGCATTGGTCCCTCTCTAATGATGTCATTTCTGTTTTCAGGCATGGTGCAGAAGTTGGACCAGAAGCTTCCGGTTGCCAATGAGTACCTGCTGTTGTCCGGCGGGGTGAGGGAGGGTGTGGTCGACATGGATCTGGACGAGTTGACGGTGTATGCGAGGGGAGCGGATTACGACATGGATTTCACGCTGCTGGTTCCCGCGCTCAAACTCCACGACCGGAACCAGCCGGTCACGTTGGACATGCGTCACTCGGCGCTCTGCCACTCCTGGCTCAGCCTGCGACTGTTTGACGAGGGAACCATCAACAAGTGGAAGGACTGTTGCACTGTGGTCGACCACGTTAACGGTGCAACCAACTACTTTTTCTCGCCCACGCTGGTGGCTGATTGGTTCTACGAATCCATTAGTATGGTTTTGGCGGAGATTCAGAAGAAACCGCAGCGTGGTGTTCCAAGGGTCGAGAAGGTTGAGCGCAATGCGACCGTTATCTCCATCATCTTGGGCGTCGGAGGCAGCCGGATGTTGTACGATGTGGTCCCGGTGGTGTCGTTCAAGGGTTGGCCCGCGGTGGCCCAAAGCTGGTTGATGGAAAACCATTTTTGGGATGGGAAAATCACAGAGGAGGAAGTGATCAGTGGGTTTTATTTGCTACCTGCATGCTCTTCTACAGGCCAGAAGGAAAACGAATGGCGTTTGTCATTTGCGCGCAGCGAGGTGCAGCTGAAGAAGTGCATCTCTGCGAGTCTGATGCAGGCGTACCAGGCTTGTAAAGCTCTGATTATTAAGCTGCTGTCTCGACCCAAAGCTATCAGCCCGTACCACCTGCGTTCGCTTATGCTTTGGGCCTGCGACCGCCTACCGCATACGTACTTGGCGCAGGAAGACTATGCCGCGCACTTCCTGCTTGGTTTGATCGACGACTTGCAGCATTGCTTGGTGAATAAGACCTGCCCTAATTACTTCATCCCACAATGCAACATGCTAGAGCACCTCAGCGACGACACGGCCATGCTGCATGCACGCAAGTTGTCGTCCGTACGCTCCGACCCAGCGGAGCACTTGCGGAGCGCAATCGAGCACGCAAAAGCCGCCTCGCGGCTCACACTTGAGCTTCAGTGGCGCGGTGGAAGCTCAAACCTGCCGTCGCCGCTGTCGGACCCAGGAGGTGATCAGCAACCGGACGACCGGCTTGCGAAGAAACTCCAGCAGCTGGTCACAGAGAATCCTGGGAAGTCCATCTCTGTTTTCATCAACCCAGATGACGTCACGCGACCTCACTTTCGCATTGATGATAAATTCTTCTGAAGCCACACCCACTGATCTAATTGGAACACTGTCAGCAGACGACCTTCGCATTGGTGACATTCTTCTGAAGCCACGCCCTCTGATCTGATTGGCTGCTGGCTGCAGACAACATCACGCAACCTCTCTTTCGCATTGATGATAAATTCTTCTGAAGCCATGCCCTCTGATCTGATTGGAGCACTGTCTGTGGACAGCCTCACCTTTGCATCTGTGACATTTGTCTGAAGCCACACCCTGTGATCCAATTGGACACTGACTGCAGATGACCTCACTTTCACATTAGTGATAAATTCTCCTAAAGCCACGCTCCAAATCTGATTGGACGCTGACTACAGATGACGTCATACAACTTTCACAATGATGACAAATTCTTTTGAAGCCACACCCACTGATCTGATTGGATCACTGACTGTGGATGACCTTCCCTTCGCATCGGTGACATTCTTCTGAAGCCACGCCCTCTAATCTAATTGACTTCACTTTCACATTAGTGACAAATTCTCCTAAAGCCACACCTCCAAATCTGATTGGACGCTGACTGCAGACGACGTCACGCAACCTCACTTGCATAGATAAATTCTAATGAAGTCACACCCCCTGATCTGATTGGACGCTGACTGCAGATGACCTCACTTTCACATCAGTGTCAAATTCTTCTGAAGCCACACCCCCAAATCTGATTGGACTCTGCAGATAACCTTACTTTCACATCAGTGACAAATTCTTCTGAAGTCACGCCCCCAAATCTCATTGGGCGCTCACTACAGATGGCGTAACACGACTTCACTTTTGCATTAATGACACATTCTTCTGAAGCCACGCCTCCAAATCTGATTGGGCACAGACTAAGATGACGTTACACAACTTCACTTTCGCATCGATGACAGATTCTTCTGAAGCCACACCCCTTGATCTGATTGGGCGCTGACTGCTTTGTTCTGTTTTTAATGAGTTCCAGAAGCATAAAGCTGTGTGTTTTGCACAGTGCTGGAGATGTTAAACGCTTCAGATTTTGAATATGATGTTAAAAATGGACATGATCCTGTTTCACTGCTGCCAGTTGAAGTCGTGTTCACATATCTGTTCCTCCCCATTACAGACACCCAGTTTTTACTGGAAGAAGAGCAAGAGAATGAGAGATATATGGACGGATGTGGAGGGAGGACGGTTTGTGAATGGCTCATGTAGGAAACAGGAAACCCATAACTCCACTCAGAAGTGCAATTAGACAAAATGTGTTTATATGCTTTACTTGTAAGTACACTGTAACGTTATACTGTAAACACTATTTTAGACACAATTGTTTTCACAAACACACTGGCTGAACTTTTACTCTCACAAACTGCACACTAGGCCTCCAAAAATACACAGAAACACACTCCCTGTGATGATGGATGTTTGTTTCTCTTAAAACAAAATCTCTTTGGGTGAATCTCATGAAAACATGTCCAGGTAACATTTTACAACTCCAAAAATGTAAGTATTTATAGAAAATAAAGCCTATTTTAGAAGATGTTTTTCATTTTGACCCTATTTTTATGACATTTAAACACATATTAAACCCAAACTTTTTTATTCTTATTAGATTCTCATTACTGTAATACTTATTTTTTGTTTATTATTATTATTATTATTATTATTAATAAATTAAAGATCATACTTCAAATAATATCAGGATATAGATATACTTTGCAGTTTAAATTTCGCATTGCATTGAGAATTGCGAGGCTTTTCATGAAAAATCTTGATACTAAAATAGGCTTTTAAATTGGTTTCATGAGATTCACCCTTTGAAAAAAAAAAAAAATCAAAAGAACTTTATTTGTTTGTGTTTTTTATAATATATTATGCTGCTAAACATGATAGGTGCATTAATAATTTTTGTTTTTGTAATAATTTGAGTATTTTGATCATTATGTGTCGTAACTGTGTCCGTACTGCTGTAATTAACCCTGCCCACTTCTCCCAGTTAGACCAATCTGACGGGCCGATTATCAGCATCAACCAATCATGTGATGTGCACTCATTTAATTACTGACACATGCATATCTTTGCATGTAATTGGTAGGAGGGACCGATCATAACAGACCAAACGTGAAACTTCAAGCTCTACAGGGACCAATCGTAATGCCTTATCACTGAAATCAACCATTGGGGTGTTTTTATTCCGATTAAGGGGAACCTAAAGACTCTTTTTAAACCCCGACCGTGTGTTTCTCTTATATCTGAATCAGGACATATCAGAACTAAACTGAACATGTTGATTTATTTTAGCTGTCATCATTAGACTAATGTACATGATAATATGTACATGTTATTTAGACTTATGCTTGATAAATGTCTCTGATATGCCAGCGGGCTTATGGACACCTCAGCAAAATAACATATCTGCTCTGGATCAGTGTTGCATTGCATTTTAACTTGTGTTTGGTAAATAAAGCTGTACAGAAATACAGATGTGTGAGAGACATCTTGATTATTCTGTTTTGCAAATCCTAAAATATGTTTTTCTTGTCAGGAGGAATTTTGTGAATGATTGTATCAAAAGTTTGGGGTCGGTAAGAGGTGAAAATTAAGTTTTAATGTTGTTTATGTATTTGTGTTGTTTTTAATATGCTTTAAGACAAACAATGTACAAATTCATAACACGGTTTGAACGTCACAAACCTTCTAACCAACAGACCCTTTTCACATTTCCATGTTTCTCAGTAGCGGAAGTTGTCATAGTTGGGTAAACTTTTAGCGGTGAATGAGAGACTTAATTAAATATATTTTTTTATGTTTCCATTTGCACAAAGAGCAAAAGAAAAACTCCACAATGTTGTTTTCATAACTTTAAAAAAGAGGAAATAAATGGAGAGCGATTGATAAGGGCAGTCAGAACGAAGAGAGAAAGGTGTAATATTAAAGGGTTAGTTCACCCAAATATTAAAATAATGTAATTAATTACGCGCCCTCGTGCTGTTTTACACCTTTAAGACCTTCATTAATCTTCCAAACACAAATAAAGATATTTTTGATGAAATCCGATGGCTCAGTGAAGCCTGCATCAGCAATGACACTTCCTCTCTCAAGATCCATTAATGTACTAAAAACATATTTAAATCAGTTCATGTGAGTACAGTGGTTCAATATTAATATTATAAAGCCACGAGAATATTTTTGGTGCGCCAAAAAAACAAAATAACGACTTATTTAGTGATGTCCGATTTCAAAACACTGCTGCAAGCAGATTCGGAGCGTTATGAATCAGCGTATCGAATCATGATTCGGATCGCGTATCAAACCGCTGAAATCACGTGACTTAACCAAAGTCCCTTTAAGACGAGTCATTTCACTCGGTGGCCATCTTTGAAACGCCTCTTGGGCATTCAAGTGCAGCTTCTATCTCTTTGAATGGGGAAATATCAAATTCTCCAAAGCTGTTTGCCAAGCTTTCGATTAAATTTCATATTTGAAATCACCAATGAAATCTGACAACAACTGTCTCATAAATTTTGTTTCTAAATGCTCGAATTATGACAAAAAACAGTATTTTTCAGTCCTAAATGCGCGTCTCATGTGCCTCATTTCGGAGGTGCGCATCTGACTGTTTCTATAGAAACCAGAGCCATCACTAAATAAGTCATTATTTTGTTTTTTTGGCACACCAAAAATATTCTCGTGGCTTTATAATATTAATATTGAACCACTGTACTCACATGAACTGATTTAAATATGTTTTTAGTACATTAATGGATCTTGAGAGAGGAAATGTCATTGCTGGCTATGCAGGCCTCACTGAGCCATCGGATTTCATCAAAAATATCTTAATTTGTGTTCTGAAGATGAATGAAGGTCTTGCGGGTCTGGAACGGCATGAGGGTAATAAATGACAGAATTTTAATTTTTGGGTGAACTAACCCTTTAACCGTCACTCCCATAGCCGCTGTATTAACTCGTTTTTTGTAATTTGATGCAATAGCCTAGTACTAAATATAGTGTTATAAATGTACATACATTTAAGAAAAAAAAGGATTTACGTTAAAACGCGTCATCACAGTTTGTGAAAAGGGTCTATTAACTTTAGCGTATTATTAACTGACCGCGCGAGGGAGTCTCAAAAGAAGTTATATTTTTCTGTTGATATGAACAATCGGGTAGATTTAACAATATAGAGGTTGTATGTTCTCTTATTTGTCCGACGTAAAAAGCGATGCTGCGTTTACCTCAGTGTTGCCAACTAATTTTCAGGGGAAGTTGCTAAAGGCAGATCGTTTTGTTGCTAAAAGTTGTTAAATGACATTGTGACTAATTGCGCCATGATGTCATTACGTAATCGCAACGCAAAACTTCATAGATATTATTTGAAATGCTAATTTAGATTTGTTTGTAAAATAAATACACACACACAGCATTTTTAAAATGAATACAAACAACACTTTTTTATGACCAGATTTATTTTTAAATACAACATTGATATTGAACAGTTAAACACTTTTGAACAATTACATTTTATGTAGGCTATTTTCCTTTTAACCAGTGAAACTACAAATGAACTGAACAATTAAAGCCCTGTGGTAGTTAATATGCTACCGCTAAATGATCGTGCCTTTTTGTGTAGCCCCGCCCCCACTCGTTGTCTTTTGTCTTGATGTCTTTGTTGTCTTTTTGTCTTCCAATCTTAAGGAATTATGAATCAACCGCTCAGTCCATTTAGCTAGCTTGTACATGTGCTGTTTTGATTAGAGTCACTTTCCAAAAGTTGCTAAAAGTTGCCAAATAAATGTTAAAAATTGCTAATTTTTTTTGCTAGGTGCTTTTTGAAAAAAAAAAGTTGCTAGTGTAGTCTGAAAAGTTGCTAAATCTAGCAACAAAATTGCTAAATTGGGAACACTGGTTTACCTCAGTAAGTTCGGGTGGATCTCTGAGTTCGAGTGGAGGCGGGGTTAATTAGCATATTCATAAATCCGCGTATAGTAATGAGGCAAGGGTGTAGAGTTACATTAAAGCTATTTTAAGGCTTTTTAAGGGGAAAAAAAAAACGTTTAAATTTTGGTGATCAAAGATAAGTTTTATCTACTTATTTGGGTTTACAGTGTGTCAAAATATATTACCTTTTCTTCTGTAGCCTAGTTAGCATCGTCCGGGATCATAACCCACATGCTGTCAGCTAAATGCTCTTTTACTACTGTATAAAAATCACTGACGCTGCAGGAGAAACTTTTGGATGGAGGTTTTCCTCCAGGAGCTCAGCTCTGCTTCTAATCTTAGCGTGAGCGCACGAGGACAGGTGTACCAAAGTGCTGCGACTGTGACTTTGCGGATGTGTGTGTTAGAAAGGTAAATGCTGAGAAGTTTATCAGTACAATAGAATGCTACTTTCTAAAGCTCGGCTCAGGATGATGGTGTGTGAGTAAATGCTGAGAGGTGTTGTTATATCTTGCTGACCTGAGGAAGGTGGAGTTTCAAACTGAGTTCACATTTGGATATGACACAGCTGCTTATTCAGTTTTGCTTAAGCAGCTGAATACTAAAATAATCCAGCTCACTTTTATATATGACTGTGTGTGAGTTTGTGCAATCCATGCCAGGTTATTTTTATTTTTTGCCATCTCAGCATCTCAGCACCCACCGTTGATTGTCTGTGTTTTTTGACGTTCAAAGACCTTCTTATAGGTTATTTCAGATCGGACACTTCTGATCTGACCGATTCACTGTATTATTTTCAAAGTTGATGACAGTAGCCTGTGGTCAGTGATTAGAGATGAAACCACACCAGTCCTGAAAAGTGAAGCCAAAGCGTCTTGATCGCCCCCAGGTGGCTGGATGCAGTATATGTAATAAACTCCGCCCTCTAGGGATTCAAGACAAACTGAACAGTCAAATTACACGTCAATTTTAGGCAGTTTTTATCACGATGATGTTAGTTAAAATGTTCATTCTTTAAATAAGTTTTTTAGTTAGTTAGTTATTTGATGCTATAAAGACGTGGGTTTTGACGTCATGATTGATAGCTTCTCTGAGCAAAGTAGTCACTGAAGCACCAACTGACTTTTTTCTGGATCTTCGCGAGGAGATTGGAGCTTTAACTTTTAATTTCTACATTTCCAGGACTGTTTCACACCGACATAATGTGTTGTTCTGCAGTATTAACCGGTTCTGCGGGAGTGTGGGCGGGACCTTGAACGTGACGTCACCGTCGACCGTTATGACTTTGGTCACGCCCACTGAGTGGCAAAAGACTGAGCGGCAGCATTGGTTTTCAGCGTGAACGCCGCGAAAAACACACAAAACACATCCAAAAGGGGAAAGAGCTTTGTGATTGACTGTACAAATAGCTTTGACACAAAATCTGAGGTATATATTTAAAGACTGCCGAGAGCTACAAAAAAAAGAAGCAAATGGACACTGCAATTGACAGAAACATGGATTTGCAGTTATTTTGTGTCAAAATGTTGGATTTTGAGGTAAACCTATATTGTTATTTATTGTGTTGACAACTCATCAATTAAATATCATCTTATGCATAATTGGGTGTTTTTAAATAAACACTGACAAAAACTATACAATTTTTAGGGCTGCAAATGTGACGATATATATAACATTGATATAAGCCATTACTCGGATTTAAACCTACCTATATTGTAGTTATATAAAATATTCACACGCAGATTTGCTTTATGTATTTCCCGGCGTCGAAATCAGGCACAAATAAATGTCAGGAAACACTCCTGGCTGCATGTCAATATCCATGGATTAGGTTTATTTGACATGTCATAAGGAACACTTTTGAGTCCAACCTTTAGTGTAATCGTTTGTTTTACACTAAAATTTCCCCAATTAAATCCAGTCATACAGCAGGTTCTTTTGGCACTCAGTCCAGCTGAGGGAGCGCGTTCCGGCGGGAAAGTGACGTCGATGCATACCCTTTATTCGCGCTCACTGACTCGAGATGTCGGCGCCATATTGGCACAATGGAGCAGAGTGAAGGTGCGTCGTCCATCTTGTTTTACAGCTGAGGTAAGCCAAAGGTTGTAGGTTCAAACTCTGCTTCATCCATCTCTAGCCTACTGCCTTAAACATGCTCAGGTTTATGATGAAGCCGAATATACTGGTTTGCTTGTAATATCTAGTTAACTTGCTACTAAGTGCTTCAAAGAAAAATTAGTTCTTCCTTTGAAGTGTCTTTCTATCAACCACACGTTTGTTTCCTACACTCTTAAAAGGGTGTTTTGGCAGTGATGCGTCAGAATAACCATTTTGAGTTTCCAAATAATTTTGCTCTTTGTTATCAATTCTCATGGAAATTAAAAACCATAATATACCCATAATATAACCCTCCCCCACTAATATAAAAAATGATTCAATAAACCAATTGTAAATGTAAAAAGAACCATTTCGTAGGCTGTTTTGGTTATATGTGTACTTTTTAATATCTTATTTAAATAGCTTTTATTTACTTATTTTGATATTTGTGCTACAAATAAAGCTATTATAGCCTAATAATTTAATTTTGACTCTATTTTGCATTCTCAACTAGCCTTAATTAAAGGGTTAGTTCACCCAAAAATGAAAATAATGGCATTCATTATACTCACCCTAATGTCGTTCTACACTCATAAGACCTTTGTTCATCTTCAGAACATAAATTAAGATATTGTTGATGAAATCCAATGGTTCAGTGAGGCCTCTATTGAGAGCAAAGCCATTCAAACTCTCAAGATCCATTAATGTACTAAAAACATATTTAAATCAGTTCATGTGAGTTCAGTGGTTCAATATTAATATTATAAAGCAACAAGAATATTTTTGTGCACCAAAAAAACTACTTTATTCAACAATATATCTATATGGGCCGATTTCAAAACTCTGCTTCATGAAGCTTCTGAGCTTTATGAATCTTTTGTTTCGAAATAATAACTCGGATCTCCTATCAAACGGCTAAGCTGCTGACATCACGTGACTTTGGTGCTCCGATTCACTGATTCGATTCGTAAAGCTCAGAAGCAGTGTTTTGAAATCGGCCCGTCACTAGATATTGTTGAATATTTTTGCCGCACAAAAGTATTCTCATGGCTTTATAATATTAAGATAGAACCCCTGAACTCACATGAATTGTTTCAAATATGTTTTTAGTAGCTTTATTGAACTTGACAGTTTGAATGGCTTTGCTCTCAATAGAGGCCTCACTGAACCATCGGATTTCATCAACAATATCTTAATTTATGTTCTGAAGATCTTACAGGTGTAGAACAACAATAAATGACATTATTTTCATTTTTGGGTGAACTAACCCTTTAAAAACATACACTCAAAATAGAAAAAATAAAACACTCGACAGTTATTCAATAAACTGATTGACAATGTAAAAACAACAGTTTTTTACATACTTATTTTTGTAGGCTGTTTTTATCGACCCATTATGTACTGTTTATGTATTATTTAAGTATTTTAGGTTTATTTGCGTATTTTTTGCTATATTTTTCAAAGATTATTCGAGAATGTTTTACAAGAAAATACTGTTTCTTTGTTTACTTCTTAAATTTACTTCCAAATTCGGGGTGAAAATTGTTTCTACACCATTTGTTTTTAATTTTGATTTTTAAAAGTGACTATTCATTACCCATTCTCAAGGAAATTAAACACACACACTAGCCTACACCCATAATAGTAAGAAAAAACAAACACAAATGTCAAAAATGATTGAATAAATCTTAAAAATATTCTAAATTAATTGATATTAACATATCAAAGTACTAACTTATCTACCATCACTGTACCATGGTAAGAGGATCACATCAGGCTCCGTTTATGAGGCGTCACATGACACCTGCGGTGACGTCACGCCCGTGTGTTTGATAGCGGCGGAGCTTGCGGCAGCTCCTGTTAACGGCGCGCGGAACGAGCCCGGGTCAGACGCACGCTCCAGCATCAACAAACACCACCACACCCGTGATTCCGCGGTCGCCTCAGCACCGGACCGCGCGTGAAGCGACTGACAGCTGCTTTCACGTGAGAGTCGCGCCTGTGCGCAACAGCGCGAAGCCAACCGGACGGACGCAGTCTTCCTCAGCAGCATCTTCATCCTCCGTGACAGACAGCAGCGCAACGGGAGATGGAGAGCAAAGACAAGAGCGCCGGTGAGCTTCTGACGTAATTTCACGGACAGGGCTGGTGTGTGTGTGTACATGACTGTAAGTGTGTGTGTGTGTAGACTGCGGTACTCAGGTCTGCTGTCCTGACGGGGTCTGGGTGGGGTGTGTGTGTGTGTGTTCATGTATCAGATGTCAAGCATGTGTGTGAAGCATCTGCAGATGTTTTAAGTGCCATTGTGTTCAAACATCCTGATGCAGCAGAAATGCCTCCTGGATGGGGTTCGGACAGGGAAGGGTGGTCTTCCTCCTCCTCCACGCATCACATTCATCACAGTCCTGGGCGTGTGTGTGTGTGTGTGGCAGCGAGCTGTCGATGCATCGGGTTCCTTTACATGATAAGACACCTGATGTGTTCTTGCAAGCGTTTTGGGTGTGTGTAACAGTAGCCGTGATTGTTTTTGTCCCGTAAACATCAGGTTATTGATCTGCACGGATGATATAAGTGTGTGCTGATGATGTTCTTGCATCGCGGTCATCAACATTCAGGACGTGTAGAGCTTTCACTTTACTGCACCCGAATGTTCAGAAGTGTGCTCTTAAAGAATGCTCTAGAACACTTGGTGTCGAAGGTTCCATAAAGAACCTTTGACATCATTCATGGAATCTTTTTTCATGTATGCTCCTCAGTTTTTTTAGAGGTGAATACACTCAGATCAATGAGGCCTACGATCAATCGGAGATACAAAACCTGTGCTAATTTGAAAGAAAACAAGTTGATTTTTGTAGACCAACACAAAAGTAGGATTTTCAGCACAGCACGAGAGTCACGATGTGCCGAACAACTCTCAGTGTAGTTACTGCACCTGTGTGTGTGATGTTGCTGTGATTTATGGCCCAGTATTCAGGACTAATAAATGCATTTGGGTCATCAGAGTCCGTCTAAATGCGATATACAGTATGTAGTTGTTTGTGTGTGTGCAGTAAATACAGCGGCCCCAAATCCTATATACTCTCTTAAAAACACAGGTGCTTTATTGGCATTTGAAGATTCCATTAAGAACCTTGAACTTCCATGGAACTGTTCCATTCCACATAAGGTTCTTTATAGTGGAAAAAGGTTCTGGTAACAATGTTACATGTAGTTACTGTAGTAATAATAACTATAAATTATGTATAATTACACGCAACTAAGTCAAGTCAAGTCAAATTTATTTATATAGCGCTTTTACAATTGGTAATTGTTTCAAAGCAGCTTTACATATTAGAAGCACAGAAAAAAGGGAAGTGGTTAAAAATAAGCTGTACAAACAAGCGTGGTAATATGTAACATATACAAGATGGTGCTACATTAAGCCAATGTCGGCTGACTCCCAGGGGTGGAAAAAAACCCCTAGGAGAAAAACCCAGCGTGCTAGCACTGGGAAAAAAGTCCTAGGAGGGGAAAAAACCCCTTGGAAGATATATATAATATATGTAAATGGATATGGAGATCAAAATCTGAATTATACATTTTTATTATAGAGATTAAAAATAGATTATATATAAATATATGTAAGCGGATACGGGGATTAAAAATCTGAATTATAGATGCAGCCAGAATTGGATCTTTAGGCCCATTGTCTCCTGGGCTACGTTGTAGTCAGGTCCAGACACAGGTTCTCCATCTGATCTGGACACGGCCTGGATCCAGCACCCGGCAAACCTCAGGATAAGCAGAGAGACCGATATTAGCGTAGATGCCATTCTTATTCTGATGTGCAGGTATATCTAGTGTTATAGGAAAACCCTAATAATCCTAACCCCAACCATATCATAAGTATGTTTAATTATAATTGCACTGTAACACGGACACCTTGAAATAAGAGATTTTCATTGAAAGGTTATTTCTGGAACCCAAAATGATTCTTTATGTGGCATTGCTGTGAAAAAAAAACTTTTTTGAGAGAGAGAGAATGTAAGTCACACTCAGAAATGTCTGAATGTCTTTAATATCAAGCATGCAAACAAATTCTGCAGGATCTTTTCTCAGAGTTAATTATTTTCACTGACTTTGCAAATCAGTTAATTGGTGTGGCGGTGATTTTTAGTGGTAAGTTAGCTCATTTCATGAGTTGCTGCATTCTATACACATTATTTTTAAGGTAACACTTTACAATAAGGCTTCAATAGTTAACATTAAATAAGAAATAACAATACCTCTAGAGTTAAATCCAACATTTACTAATACACAATTCAAATCAAATCTTTTATTTGTTAACATTAGTTAATTCACTGTGAACTAACACAAAAAAACAATGAACAGTTGTATTCTTATTAACTAACATAAATTGTTCACTGAAAGGTTCTTTGAGGATCCCAGTATTGCACCGCTTTTGAAACCTGTATTTTTAAGGGTGTATTTTCTGTGAATGTGTCAGACTTCCGATTAGCCACTATAGGTTAATAACAAACAATAAAACAGTTTGCACTACAAACCAGTGTGTTTATGATTATGATAATAAAGCTTGCAAACAACAAGCTAAAATAAGTGGAAGGGGGGTGATATAGTGCACATAAGTTTAAACCATCTTTTGTTACCATCAGTTTATTTGCTCTTTAAAGATCAGTTCCAGTGTCATGACAAATCGAGCCCCCCCTGAGGAATCGGGTCTCCTTTAGGACCCAGGCGGTAATGTCTGATCAAAATTTGTTATCTTGACTAATAATAACCTATTCCACTGTTTTTTACATTAAGTGCACAAACAACATGCTTGAAATATAAAATGATCGCCTATGTGTTGCATAATAAAACAAACGGGAAACCGATATTGGAAGCAAAAAACATACATAACATTACAATGCTCATGATAGGTAGATCCACTTCACTAATTCAGCTAATTACTCTTCGACAGCGATGCCATAGAAATATACAGAGCTACCGCAAAAGCAGAAGTTCAAACACAAAACTCTAAAGATGTTTGCGCACTCGTTTCTCTGGCGCATAATGTCTATGTACATCGTGCCTAACAACGCCTTTCAGCCGTGACTTATTCATTTTACAGCATTAGCCTCGAGTGCTTTATTGCTTTTATAAAATGGTTACCACGCAATACAAATATTAAAGCTTAAAAAATATGTATCAATGCAACTTTCATGAAGTAAACTGTCACTAAAAGCCTTCCTTCCGCCGGAAAAAACTAGTCCCTGACCGTGAACGGCAACAGAAGTTACATTATTACGCCATTAGATGGCAGCAAAGACTGTCTTTATGAGTGTGTCAGTCAGTGTCGAAGATTTTTACATTGAAAAGACTGAATTGTTGTGAACAAGACGCAATGCTATGACTAGTCACGGGAAAACCCCTTAACTGTTAAAAGTACAAGATAGTTCATCGGACATTTAAACAGATTTTTTATTATGAACACAAGACTGACCTGAAGGAAAATGCTGAATCTGAATGCAGCTAATAAACTCGCTCACTCGATCTCTTTCTCACAATACTCTTCTACATAATACAGTACTTTTCAATGAACAATATCATTTGAGAACATACAGTTTATGTTGCTAAGAGTGGTTGCTAAGGGTGTTGTTTAGTGATACCGAAATCAAGGACAGGAACTAACCGTTTAATAAATAGTATATAGAATATGGGTAGTATGGATAGTTGCGTCCCAAATAAGGCACTGTACATTATGCAAGTATGTTTTGTATGAATTTTATAAGGTTATTTTGCTATTCAACATCATGTTCAACATTGGAGTCTGATAGCTCCTCCCCCTCTGCTGTGTAATTAAAGCTGCGACACTCGAGTGCACGAACATTCCATACTTCATTTTTTCAGTTAATTAAGTGCATCATGCATGTATTTAAAGTGTAGTTGTTCTATTTGGAATGTTCAGTGTGAACACATACTCACACTAATATACAAAACATCAGAATACTGCATCAGTGGTACACAAATTGGGATGCATCCAATGAAATTCGGACGTACTACATCCGCTGTCACGTGACTTACCATTATCAGTTGCATCGCTTCACTGGCATTAATAAATCCTCTCCCATGGCCTCATGGGATAGTAAAGTGTCCATCGAATACGCACTAGTAGTAGGTCATCCGTGTACTTTTCGCCTAATGTGTTTTGAGCTCTATGTATTCATACAGCTCTGTTGGCGTACATTACACAATTAGCAATTGCCCAAGCATATATTCATAACTCAAGTTCATCACATTTACTATGGACATGTTCATGCTCATCTATTGTTTTAGCATTTCAAACCAAACAATTATGTTGTTGTCACATGTTTTGCTTGGAAAATGTGATTGTTTATCATTACAGTAAATGGCATTTGATATTTTGTGTAATGCAATATCTAATTCAATGATATTCAGAGAAATGTTGGTGTCCAAATACCTTTACACTCACATAACAATCAGTGTCATCAGAAGGCATGTTTGGTGGCGTATCTGGGGTGTGTGTGTGTGTGTGTGTGTGTGTGTGTGTGTGTGTGTGTGTAAACTGATAGTTAGTCGGGTGATGCTCGCAATTGATTTTGGCTCTGACTGTCAGATGACGGGACAACAAAGTTAAACACCGTCTCACTCACACACATACTGTCTGTCTGTCAGTAAATCCACCTGGAGGAGTGTATCAGTGTCAGCATAGTCTATCGCATGGTTCTTCTGAGCACCATGGTTTCAGTTAAATGTTATATTTAGGGAGTCTGAGACTTAGATTTGATAAATAATGTCTGGTTTATTCCAGCCAAAAAAAAAAACGCCCACTTTGACAGGAAGAGTTCGCAGTCTGCTGCAATGAGCATCAGCACATGAAATCTGTCGATCAATGCACTTAGTAGCAAGTAAACTGGCTCAAGCACTTTATGTGTTAGTCAGATGGTATCTTTCTGTCGAAGTCAGTGGTTCTTAATCACAATGTGCTCAGAAGTGGATCAGAGTTTATTGAGGGTTGAAAGAAAATCGTGGCTAAACTGAGGCTTTAGATGAGTGTGTACAGGATAACACAGGCTGTTTGTGTGCAGCTAATGATTCATCCTAGTACAGGTGAATGCTGGGAAATGGTGGGTCACCTGAGAGCACTTTGTTTTCCATCTCTTGGGGATTTTAAAGGTGCAGTGTGTCATTTCTGCACAACTAGCAATCCTGTTTTATATATATACACTACCATTTTAAAGTTTGATTTGATCTGTTTATTTGATAAAAAAAAATACTGTGATTTTCAATTATAAAGTATTTAAACAAAATGTAAATATATATAGTAAAGTGTAATTTATTCCTGTGATCAGATCTGAATTTTCAGCATCATTACTCCAGTCTTCAGTGTCACATGATCCTTCAGAAATCATTCTAATATGCTGATTTGATGCTCAAGAAACATTTATGATTATTATCAGTGTTGAAATATAAATTTTTTGTGACTTTATAAATGTCTTTAGTCACTTTTGATCAGTTTTAATGCAGCCTTGATGAATGAAAGTATTAATTTCTTTCAAAACAAATCTTACTGACTCACAGACTTTTCAATGCTAGTGTATATTTTAAACTGCTTTGTAGAGATATTTGGGTGTTTATATGGTGTGTTTGTTCTAACAGCAGGTGGCAGTGTACAGAGAGAGAGAGAGAGAGAGAGAGAGAGAGAGAGAGAGAGAGAGAGAGAGAACCTCCATCAGAATGATTTACTGCTGCAGATGCATCAGAGACACACAGTACAGACATTATCTCGTAAAAATGAAACATGTATCTAGAGCATTGTCAAAGAGATCTATCTATCTATCTATCTATCTATCTATCTATCTATCTATCTATCTATCTATCTATCTATCTATCTATCTGTCTGCATATCTATCTATCTATCTATCTATCTATCTATCTATCTATCTATCTATCTATCTATCTATCTATCTATCTATCTATCTGTCTGCATATCTATCTATCTATCTATCTATCTATCTGTCTGCATATCTATCTATCTATCTATCTATCTATCTATCTATCTATCTATCTATCTATCTATCTATCTATCTATCTATCTATCTATCTATCTATCTATCTATCTATCTATCTATCTATCTATCTGCATATCTATCTATCTATCTATCTGTCTGCATATCTATCTATCTATCTATCTATCTACCTGTCTATCTATCTATCTACCTGTTTATCTATCTATCTACCTGTCTATCTATCTATCTATCTATCTATCTATCTATCTATCTATCTATCTATCTATCTATCTATCTGTCTATCTACCTGTCTATCTACCTGTCTATCTATCTATCTGCCTATCTATCTATCTATCTATCTATCTATCTATCTATCTGTCTGCATATCTATCTATCTACCTGTCTACCTGTCTACCTGTCTATCTATCTATCTATCTATCTATCTATCTATCTATCTATCTATCTATCTATCTATCTATCTATCTATCTATCTATCTGCATATCTATCTATCTGTCTGCATATCTATCTATCTATCTATCTGCATATCTATCTATCTATCTATCTGCATATCTATCTATCTATCTATCTATCTATCTATCTATCTATCTATCTATCTATCTATCTATCTATCTATCTATCTATCTATCTATCTACCTGTCTGCATATCTATCTATCTATCTATCTATCTATCTATCTATCTATCTATCTATCTATCTATCTATCTATCTATCTATCTATCTGTCTGCATATCTATCTATCTGTCTGCATATCTATCTATCTATCTATCTATCTATCTATCTATCTATCTATCTATCTATCTATCTATCTATCTATCTATCTATCTATCGACCTGTCTGCATTTGCGTTTTTGAATGAATCTTTTGATTGAATGATTCAATGACTCACTCATAAATACTTCACTTATTTCATTACTGGATGAATCAGCGTTTTTGAATGAATCTTTTGATTGAATGATTCAATGACTCACTCATAAATACTTCACTTATTTCATTACTGGATGAATCAGCGTTTTTGAAAGAGTCCGTTGAGTGAATGATTCAATGACTCACTCATAAATACTTCACTTATTTCATTACTGGATGAATCAGTGTTTTTGAATGAATCTTTTGATTGAATGATTCAATGACTCATTCATAAATACTTCACTTATTTCATTACTGGATGAATCAGCGTTTTTGAACAAATCAGTTGAGTGAATGATTCAATGACTCACTCATAAATACTTCACTTATTTCATTACTGGATGAATCAGTGTTTTTGAATGAATCTTTTGATTGAATGATTCAATGACTCATTCATAAATACTTCACTTATTTCATTACTGGATGAATCAGCGTTTTTGAACAAATCAGTTGAGTGAATGATTCAATGACTCACTCATAAATACTTCACTTATTTCATTACTGGATGAATCAGCGTTTTTGAACAAATCAGTTGAGTGAATGATTCAATGACTCACTCATAAATACTTCACTTATTTCATTACTGGATGAATCAGCGTTCTTGAATGAATCAGTTAAGTGAATGATTCAATGACTCACTCATAAATACTTCACTTATTTCATTACTGTATAAATCAGCGTTTTTGAACAAATCCCTTGAGTGAATGATTCAATGACAAATACATTTTTTAATCCATCACTAATGATGTAATCGATACAAGTTACTTTTAAAAGGTGATTTGCTATATTTTGATCGCTTCTGTAGACGTCAGAGTTTATATCCGATCTATAAACTTTTATCCCAGTACTTCTGTGATCTATCTATCTATATACACAGAAAATGGAGTGATTCTCTGAGACTGTCGAATCCCTCTTCACATTTCCTCATGTTCTCCATTTTTCTGTGTGTGTGATTAATGGTCTGTAATGAAATCATTGATTTGTGTGTGTGTGTTGTGGCCTCATAACCTTGGTTAGATGGAAGTGTGTTTGATTTAAGCCAGTGTCATCTCTGATCTTTCCCTCTCTCACACAAACACACACACACACACACACACACACACACACACACACACACACACACACACACACACACACACACACACACACAGTATACAAATAGATGTGGTGAAAAGCCTTAAATACCAGCTCTCACATGGTGACACACCGTAAACAAGATCTGTTCAATCACACGACCTCGCCGTGTCACAGAGTTCACGAACACAGGGACATTTCTCATCAATAACACTAAACCAACAGCACCAATTTTCACACATGCATAGAAGATGATTGTACTTACACAAAAGGGAAGTTTTATTGTATCATGCGCAGGTGTGTATACCTGTATTGTACTGATTGTGTGCAATGTCCAATCACTAGCCAAGAAAAAGTCACATGACTAAATGTTCCTATTGGCTGTGACTGAGTCGTATGTTTACATGCACTAATTTTCCTTGAACGGAATGAATCCAGTCTGATTTTAGATTCTAGATTAGTCGATTTTAAGCATTATTTGGGTGCTTATAAAGGCAGATATGTGCAGCATTCTCACTTTCAGTGAGGACAGGAAAAGCAGTCAACACTCAGATGTTGGTTTGGACAGGGTGTTGCTATAAAACAGTCCTGTAGTGTTGTGTTACAGCTGTGTGTCCCAGAACGATCCTGCTTAATGTGCTCTTCAGAGCAAGAAGCTGTAAGGAGAAAGCCATCCGTTATCATGGCAGCATGCAGGTCTCGCACCTCTGAGAGTTGGCAGCCATTGAGATGAATGTGTGTGTGTGATTAAACGATCAAAATATGAAGGAAATATCTGATCTTTTTTAAATATAAGGAAAAAACCAAACACTAAACTTGGTTAAGGTATTTATCTGACAAAATTATTTGGCAAAATACAGCTAGGTTTTATTTTACAATGCAAAAAAAAAAAGAAATGCATAGATTCACTACAGCATAATCAGTTATTAATATTTGGTTGGTTCTCTTGTTTTTGCATGTGTTCATAATTTTTTTGTATGACAGCCTGGCCAAAAATGACAGTTTTTTTTTTTTAAGGTTGTTAATCATAAATCTGAAGAACGGATCATAAAAATAATCACAGCACAACAAATAAATAACAATAATAACAAAACAACAACAAAAAAGGCATGAAATAGCGAAACAATAATGCTGTAACAGTAAAAACATATTTTATTCATGCTGAAATGCATGCTGGGAACTCACAAACCTTTAACATTTTAGCAGTAGACACTATGTTTGACAACATTTGTCTGTCTGTGGGGTTTTATGTCGTTTCAAGTAAATCACATTTCCTATTTGTGACTCAAACGGTCCCATAAACTGGAGAATATGTAGCTGCTTTTTGTGCTCCTGTTTTAAAACCCCCAAAATAAAATAAAGTAGACTGCATCTTTATTATGCAATATATTTTTTCTTAATATATGACATTTAATGTTTTGTAAGATTCACCCAGAAAGTGACTGAAGCAAAATTGCTATGCAAAATTGGATTAAAAATGCAAAATAAATTATTTAAACTTTACTTTTACATCTGAAGATGTACTGCTGTCCTTTCCCCAATAGTACTGTGTGAAATATTTATTGTTGCATATACCGTTTTACACACTACTGAACCTGAGTTCAGACTGCAGGAGCCCCCTGCTGGTAAACAACAGCAACTACTACAACACAAACCTCCATTAACAGTTGGATTTTGAACACAGGCACAATTACAAATTCTGTTCCATGATCGCACACATTACAGCTGCGTTTAACCTCAACTCTCTTGTGCAGTCAGGCTCTCTGTCGTGTGTGTGTGTGTGTTATAAAAGAATCCTCATGCACAGCACTTTGAGTCTGTAAACAGCATTATAAATAGCTCTTGCTCTCAGTAACACCAACTTACACTCTCAGAATAGACGCCGGCGGCTCTATTACGCATGCGGAAAGCTCGGATCCCGTTTTGCCGGGGTTTCTTACAGACTCTCTTCTCTTAATTGTTTTTGATAGATTGTAGTTAGAGACATGAGTCTGTGTGTGCTGGAGGCAGTGTTATTGTATCGTTGATATATTACTTTAGTTTTTGTTCATATTTTGAATTATATTTCTGTTTATATATTCATTTTAGTTAAATTTTAGTAATTTTTATTGTGTTCTGGTTGTGTGTATTATTATTTAAATATGTCTGTAGCTTATTTAGTTTTGGTTATTTTAGTACTTCACAAACGGAAGCATACAGATAGATAGATAGATAGATAGATAGATAGATAGACAGATAAATAGATTGACTGACAGATAGATAGAGAGACAGACAGAGATAAACAGATAGATAGATAGATAGAGACAGATAGATTTTTGAGTGGAAGGAAAAACATGTTTTTGTGCATGTCTTTAAATGCAAATGAGCTGCTGCTCCCCGCCCCTTTATCCAGAAGAGGGCAGAGCCTGAAAGTTTATTATTTGCATGTGTTTTAAAGCCATATAAGTTTGAACTTCTAATTTATGGTTTTCTGAGCACACATATCTGAATCACGTGCACAGAAAGCTGTCTGTCAGATGGAGCGTAATGTGAGTATTAAACTAAGTTCTCTTTTACGTCTTATTGCTCTTAAACTGTCAAAAACACACAAAGTTCACTTAAACTCAGTTAGTTATGTCTGTGAACATAAACAGCAGGGAAAGAAATCGCATGTATATTAGATATGTGTGTATTAAAGTGACAGCAGCATAATATACAGTATCTACTGCTGTTAATATGAACCAAACGACAAAAGAAAAACAGAAAATCACTCGCTGCTCCAGACTGAATAACTTTAGTAGCTTTAATAAGAATACTTTTCTTACTTGAATGCTGCTGTTAAATGATCTGGTGAGGAGATAAACATGGCGGACTGTGTACAGCTCACTCAGGGGAGGAGCTAAGCTAATAGGGCAGAGTCAATCATCAGTCATGGGCGGGGCTTCTGAAATCTGTATCCGCTCCATTTGGAGAGACTTTATGATTTATGGAGATTATAAGATTATAAGTAATGGCTGTATTTTTACCATTATAGGCTGATTGTTTACACACACATCTGTGTTCAAACACTTTATAAAAGTGAAAGAATAATTTATGCCAAAAAGGTTCTATATAAGGAGAAATTATTGCATGATACTTTCATGTTTATTAGTTATTTAAATGTTTTCTAGTGATAAAGTATGTTTATGAGACGATTAATTCATAACATTTGAAAACAAAATTAAGTAATTTAAACTAAATCAATAAAATGATCCCATGATGGAACCTCTGAAAGCTTGTACATATGAAGAGCCAAACGGAACCCTCTAAGATTCCAAATAGAACCTTTTCTTCTAAGAGTGATACAGTTTGCACTCGCACACACATACGTTAACTGCATGACACACACGTCTCTATTACAGACAGACACACCCCTTCTAACACACACACACATTTGCACAGGCAAATATTAGGGGCGCACAGACAGTCACTCATTCGATGACAGTGTTTTACATACAGAGAGACACAGACGGACACAGAGAGAGAGATACGACTGAAACACATTTGGATAAATCATCAGACACACACATTTACAGGTCTGACCGGTGCGGTTCATACACACTCAAACGTGTGTGAAAGGCCATGACACGTTACTGCAGTCTGTTCCGCCGGCTGCTGTCTCATGGCAGTAAAGGAGAGGATGACGGTGAGGAAGAAGGACCGGCGAAGACCATCAGCACTGAACCTGGTCAGTCATTAGTGCTCATCTGCTTTAGTGCTTGATCAACTTCTTTGATCTAGTTTACTCTCTTGATAAATGTTTTAATATCGGTGCACGTCTTTCTAATGCAAAAAGTTTGTTGGTATCTTTCATCAATATGGACCTTGATGAGTGCCGTGTGCTGATGTCATTAAGACTGTGTGGGGGTGTTTATCAATAATATCAGAGCATTACAATAAAGGTCTGATGAAATCCTGCTGGATAAACTCATGATCACTTCCTGTTTCTCTCAGAAATACACTACCGTTCAAAAGTGTGTTTTGTTTACAGCAATGATGCATTAAATTGGTCAAAAGTGACAGTTGAGATTCGTAATGTTACAAAAGATTCTATTTCAAATAAATGCTGTTACTTTCTATTCATCAAAGAATTCTGAAAAATAAAATGTATCACTAGTTTTCAACATGATAATAATAATCATAAATGTTTCTTGAGCATCAAATCATCATATTAGAATGATTTCTGAAGGATCATGTGACACTGAAGACTGGAGTAACGATGCTGAAAATTCAGAAATAGATTACAGTTTAACATAAATTCACATAGTAAACAAATTTTAAATTGTAATAATATTTCACTTTTTTTTTGTTCAAATAAATGCAGACTTGGTGAGCAGAAGAGACTTCTTTCCTGAGCAGATCACATGTTTAATGTGTTTTGAAACGTGAGTGCTGTTTCATGTTGAAAGTTGATGGACTAATTAGTAGGTCTGTCGGTGAATGATACATGAAATATAAAGTTTGGTATACAGAGCTGCTGGTCAGTGAGTTACTGTGTGTTAATAGTTACTGTAACCCATGTCACATTGTGACATTATGTATGTGATTGTGCTGTTTTAAATATCAAAGCTGATGGTTTGAATGGTTTTAGGATCTTAAAGGTTGTACATCTAAACCCTATGAGGGTTGATTCATGATCTGTCTGTCTGTCTATAGATAGTAATTAGTTACACCCATGTTACAGTTATTAATATCATGGCACATTGTCACATTCTGCGAGTGATTGTGCTGTTTTAAATAACTGATCTGAATGGTTGAATATCACACTGCGCTTAACCCTGGATTATGGCTGTTCTAAACACCGCTTTTAACCCCGGGTAAAGGAACGTTTCACACTTGTATGTAAGCATCGCTTTTACACGGGGTTATGAAACCCTGCTTTTGCTGTGGTAACCCCACATTGCGGTGCCAAACATGTACAGTGGTAAACGATGCGGTGTTAGAATGTAGACGCTTAGCAATAGACAACCAATCACATACTTGTATTTGCCTGCACAGAAACACTGACGTTGAAAAACATGATTCTGTTTACAAGGGGGTTTAGAATGACCCAGGGTTAACGGGTTCAAGTGAAAAACCCTCGTCTATCTATATTTCCATCATTCTATCTATCTATCTATCTATCTATCTATCTATCTATCTATCTATCTATCTATCTATCTATCTATCTATCTATCTATCTATCTGTCTATATCTCTATCTATCTATCTATATGTCTGTCTATCAATCTATCTATCATTCAATCTATTATTCTATCGATCTGTCCGCCATCAGTCAGTCATTTTTATCCTATAGTTTTGTAATTTTCGTACACTTTGCATATAAGCTTCTGTGAAGGCCAGTTTAGTTTGGATCTTGCTGAGAGTTCATCTTTACAGTCTCTCTTGTTCTAAATTAACATGCTCCCAAGATGCACTGGGGTCACCGCCTGGAATAAGAGCAGTCACATTTGATAAAAGAGTCTGTGAAATGTCAGATTGTTTCATCAGTACTATCATTTTTAGCATTGATGCTATTATTGTGTTGTCTGACGTCCCGGACTGAACGTATCGCTCTGTTAGTGTCGTTTCATGTGATCTCAGATCTGACCTGCGTATTTTCATGGCAATGCAATGCAGTAAACATGAACACAACAGACCGAAATACCTACTGTTAATGATAATGATGACGCTGATGATGAAGAGGGGATTTGGGGTGTGCGTCTGTGTGGATTAGCGTGTGTTGCTTTCTCTGCAAATGGCAACCTTAAAAGAAGCTCAACACTGTATAAAAATAATCTAATAAATATATCAATTCCACTCTCCAGTTTCTCACACCATTCTTTAATCTCTGTTCATCCTGTCCTTGCTTCACTTCTTAGTGTATGAACTTACTTACATGGGTTTTACGTAAATCTGAAAAAAAAAAAAAAAAAAAACGTTCAAGAACGTCATATGTTACCACAAAAAAAATTAAAAATTAAAGAAAATGAAGTCTACTTTTAGACCCATTTACAGTTCAATCTTTAATCTCTCACTTGATTCTCATTATGTGAAGCAAATGTTTTACTTGCAATGTATTTATACATCATCAGTTTTTTATTGTACTACATTTAATATATGATTTAAATTTTTATTGTTTTATTATAAGAAATTAAACCATATATATATATATATAAACACACACTAGCACTCAAAAGTTTTGGATCGGTAAGATTTTTAATGTTTTTAAAAGAAGTTTTGTCTGGCTTAATTTATTTAATTACAAATACAGTAAAACAGTAATATTGTGAAATATTATTACAATTTAAAATAACTGTTTTCTATTTGAATATATTTTACAAAGTAATTTATATCCTGTGATCAAAGCTGAATTTTCAGCATCATTACTCCAGTCTTCAGTGTCACATGATCCTTCAGAAATCATTCTAATATGATGATTTGCTGCTCAAGAAACATTTATGATTATTTTCAATGTTGAAAACAGTTGTGTACTTTTTTTTTCAGGATTCGTTGATGAATAGAAAGTTGAAAAGAACAGCATTTATCTGAAATACAAAGCTTCTGTAGCATTATACACTACCGTTCAAAAGTTTGGGGTCAGTAAGAATTTTTATTTTTATTTTTTTGAAAAGAAATTAAAGAAATGAATACTTTTATTCAGCAAGGATGCATTAAATCAATCAAAAGTGACAGTAAAGACATTTATAATGTTACAAAAGATTAGATTTCAGATAAACACTGTTCTTTTGAACTTTCTATTCATCAAATAATCCTGAAAAAATATATTGTACACAAATATTTTGTACAATTGTACACATTAAATGTTTCTTGAGCAGCAGATCAGCATATTAGAATGATTTCTGAAGGATCATGTGACACTGAAGACTGGAGTAATGATGCTGAAAATTCAGCTTTGATCACAGGAATAAATTACTTTGTGAAATATATTCAGATAGAAAACAGTTATTTTAAATTGTAATAATATTTCACAATATTACTGTTTTTACTGTATTTTTAATTAAGTAAATGCACCCTTGGTGAGCAGACGAAACTTCTTTTAAAAACATTAAAAATCTTACTGATCCCAAACTTTAATATATGTGGGCCATTCTACATAATTGGTACAGAGTTGGAAACGTCTTCTTCCACAAATTTTGTTTGTATGCAAATTGAATAATATCCAAGATACACATTTCTAGTAATTGTACAGTTAATTCTCATTTTGTATTTTCAGAAAGTTTTGGAATATTTTTCCTCTCCCCAAAATTTGTCACTACTGAAACACAATAATAAATAATTTAATAAGAAGGGTTACAGTGACCTATTAAGATTTTGTTTACATCTACCTTGTAAATATGTTTTTTGCTTAAAGGTTTCACTGGTAAATCAATAACAATTACAATTTTAACAATATTTCAAGTGTAATTTATGAGATTTGTTGTATTTTGAATCCAATTCCAAAGGTGCCCTAGAATTAAAAATTTAATTTATCTTGGCATAGTTGAATAACAAGAGTTCAGTACATGAAAATGACATACAGTGAGTCTCAAACTCCATTGTTTGCTCCTTCTTATATAAATCTCATTTGTTTAAAAGACCTCAGAATAACAGGCGAATCTCAACATAACACTGACTGTTACGCAACAGTCGAGATCATTAATATGTACGCCCCCAATATTTGCATATGCCAGCTCATGTTCAAGGCATTAGACAAGAGCAGCCAGTATAAACGTCTGGATCTGTGCACAGCTGAATCATCAGACTAGGTAAGCAAGCAAGAACAACAGCGAATATCATGATATTTTTAGTGATATTTGTGAATTGTCTTTCTAAATGTTTCATTAGCATGTTGCTAATGTACTGTTAAATGTGGTTAAAGTTACCATCGTTTATTACTGTATTCACAGAGACAAGAGCCGTCGCTATTTTCATTTTTAAACACTTGCAGTCTTTATAATTCAAAAACACAACTTCATTCTTTATAAATCTCTCCAACAGTGTGTAATGTTAGCTTTAGCCACGGAGCGCTATCAAACTCATTCAGAATCAAATGTAAAAATCCAAATAAATACCATACTTATGCGATTAGACATGCTGCATGACGAACACTTTGTAAAGATCCATTTTGAGGGTTATATTAGCTGTGTGAACTTTGTTTATGGTGTTTAAGGCAAGCGCGAGCACGGGGGTGGGGAGCAGGAGAATTTAAAGGGGCCGTGCAGCCTGAATCTGCGCATATTTAATGATGCCCCAAAATAGGCAGTTAAAAAAATAAATAAAAAAAAAATCTATGGGGTATTTTGAGCTGAAACTTCACAGAAACATTCACAGGACACCTTAGACTCATATTACATCTTTTAAAAAGACGTTCTACGGCACCTTTAAGGATTCATTAGTTTGAATATACATTGAACCAAACACTATAATAACATCTCAGTTGATAATTCAGTATATTTTTGACAACACATCCCATGTTTCGGTCATGACTGCACATAGTGAAAGTAATGTGTTAGTAGTGACCAAATCACGTTACAGGATATTAACTCACATACTAAAACATTAAAATACTAATGATTTGCATAACTGTACTAAAATTTTGTTAATTTCCCCCAAATAAATGATTTTGTTCCCTTTTGTCACTACCAAAACAGTCGGTAGTGACAATTTTAGATACTTCTGAACCTAGCTCAAAGATGCTAATCAACACATGGTTAGCTAACACAGTTCTGAACAGTTGTACACACACACAAAAAAAACTAAATTTTGTTGAATAACACTCAAAAAACAATGATGTCACAGCCGAAACTTCATCACATGTATCGGTCATGACTGTTTCGGTAGTGACAATTTTAGATACTTTTAAGCCTTGTTCAAAGATGCTAATCAACACATGGTTAGCAAGCACAGTTCTGAAAAAAACTGCAAAAATTGAAATTTATGCAATGAAATTTAGGGGTTGGTTCGGGACAGCCACCTCCCAGTTGAAAGTACCCAATAAATGATGATTTTATATATTAATCTTACTGATATTTTAAAGGAATACTACACTTTTTTTTTGACCAGAGTTTCAATATTTTTCCTTTTTAAAACTTGACTCTTCTGTAGTTACATCGTGTACTAAGACCGGCAGAAAATGAAAAGTTGCATTTATCTAGGCCGATATGGCTAGGAACTACACTCTCATTCTGGTGTAATAATCAAGGAACTTTGCTGCCATACCATGGGTGCAGCAGGCGCAATATTATTGACCTTATTCCTGACTAGCCTACTGTGTTTCGAATTATGGGTTCCACTTCCGTTTTGGGGAACTTCCATTCAAAAAGACTGAAACCAATCATTTCAAATCATAAGGTTGCCCTACAAATAAAGCTTATCCATCAGCTTGACTGAATGAGCTGTCAGTTTTTCTTTCATGTTTTATTTTCAGACATCATGAGAATTATGTAACGCTTGGTATTTTAATGTAACATGTTATAACAAGAATATCTATGGCAAGAGCTCTTTTCAGCCACTGCTTTTTATCCTCGTGATTATTTTATTTTGTATATCACTGTAATAGTGTGAAAACGGACAACATATGCTGCACATCTGTGGTCTGTTCTCCCGATATAAATTACTATATATCCCATTAATAATTCACTGGAATGCACAAAGAATCTCTCATTTTTTTCTCCTCAAAGCCTCACGTCTCTTTCCAGGTTTGTTTTCACATTTACATACAATTTATTAAAATGGAAATCAATTTGAAATAGTATCACGCAATGTTGAAGTTCATGAACATTTTTATTATGGCAACGTATATTACATAATGCAGATATATATTACTATAGTTATGTTCAACCCGTCCGTTATTGCTGTGGAAAGAATCGCGCTTTTTCATGGCCTGTTGAAAGTACCTTGTTGATGCTTTTACACTTTTAAAAGTCCTTTTAATATTCGTTGGTTGAAGGGTGAGTAGAATAATGTCATCTCATTGTACCCAGTTTAAAAATAAAACGCATTATTGCGTTCATAGAGCGAGTCTTACGTCGACTGTTTACAGCTTAATGGAAGTTACTCCCATAATTCGCGCATAGGGCGTAGGAATAAGGTGGATAGTTCCTATGAGAGTATAGTTCCTAGCCATATTGGCCTAGAAAACTTTTCATTTTCTGTCGGTCTTGCTACACAATGTAACTACAGAAGAGTCAAGTTTTAAATAGTAACAATATTGAAACTCTTTGGTATTTTTTGAATGAGATGCTAATGGTCTAATCAGATTCAATGAACTATGCTAAGCTATGCTAAAAGTGGTACCGCCAGACCCGGAGATCGGCTGAATGAATTAAAAAACGATAAAACTCAACTGTTTAACTCTAGGGGAGTTGGAAAATGAGCCTATTTTCAAAAAAAGTGGAGTGTTCCTTTAAATATTGTGGGATTCAATAGATAATAGAAGGATTTTAGCATCTAAAATTTGAATACATAAATGCTTTTTAAATGTGCTTTTGGTTGTAGGACAGTAGTTTGCAACAATTCTGTGGAATGGCCCATATATATATATATACAGTGTTTCCCATACATTGACTAGACTGTGGCGGCCCGCCACATTCTAATTTGTCCCGCTACAGTCTCAGAATGAAACGGAAATTATGTTTGTCGCGATATATAAATTACCGTCTGATAATTGCGCTCTTTTATATGGCAAAAGTGGGAGACAGAGAGCAAAATAAGTAGACAAGCACCAATTAAGTTTTCGTGCACTATATTCAAAGTCATCTGAAGCCATTCCATAGCTTCATGTGAGGGACAGAAGAAATATACATCGATAAATTCACGGTCAGAAACTCGTCTTCTCTCCGTTACAGCTGTCAATCATTCAGCACTCAAACAGCGCGTCGCGTTCGGTAACGACAGTCAGCACGGTAAAACTCTCCAATATGATATATTCCCATTATAATACTTGATATGTAGATAAAGAGCTGTGGATTTGCATAAAATGACTTTATCTTACTGGAGTTTTTTGCTGTTTCTGAATGATGTCATCATACTGGCTACAGGATGTCTGTTAGATCGCACAACACAAGGACTATGAATTCGTGTCACACGCACAATAACTGGAATTTAAAAATGAACGAAACATATGATTAATAAACTGTTAGATACAGTCAGATGTACACAGGGATTCTCTTTGTGCCGTGAACTTTTCAATGCGCAGCACAACTGCGCGCTCTGACTCGATATTGCTTCGAGCGCATCATTCTGCACCCGGGATGCGCATTAGCGGTTTGTGCTGCTGTTTTGAAGCGTTTCATATTATCATGGTTTTGCACACTGAAAGATTATTAATAGCCTATTTTGTTCTGTCGTATCTATAGGTTGTTGCCCCATTAAAAAGCTGCACAATACATTTAAAATAAGTGCCTTTTAATGTTACATTAATATAAACACATTTAATGATTTACATATAAATCTAATATAAATCGTTTTTTCATTTCAGAATACTAGTAATTTTAAACTTTTTATTAACATTTGGATTTATAAAATTACTGTGCAAAGTTTTTAGGCTAGAATATTTTTTGCTGCTGAATTATATACTCGCCTAGTTTACTTATTTATTTATTGGTCAGCTTATGAATATATTTTTATTCATTTGTTATTTTTCTCTATAATGAGATGGTGTGTTTAGTGCATTCTGGATTTGTTAACAAATCAAAGATAAAGGCTCCCACTAATAAATTAATTCAACAAAGGTAACCTCTTTTGCTACATATTTTTAATGGTTTAAATGTGTACTCTACATGTTTGACCACTTATGAACTATCATTTAGCCTACTATATGTTGTGTACATGACTACTGTGCCCCACCATCACCAATAAATAAATTACTTTTAGAGCACAAAATTGTTTACATGAGAACAAATTTCTTTATTGATCTAGTCACGTAATTTTGCTCTCAGAATACACCAGATTTATGCATTTAAATTTAAATATATATATATATATATATATATATATATATATATATATATATATATATATATAGAGAGAGAGAGAGAGAGAGAGAGAGAGAGAGAGAGAGAGAGAGAGAGAGAGAGCGAGCCTAAAATAGGCTGCATTATTATTATAATTTTGATTTTGTGGTGGAAAATGATATTCATGTGTTTTCATGAGTTCATCTAGAAACACATTAATAGTTTAATAGTTCCTAAAGGAAATTAAGCTCTTACATGTTCATGTTTTTCTCCATAATTTGACATTGTAGTGAAAAAGAGTGCTGTGCGCACCAGCAGGTCGTGTTATCATTCATCTTATCACTCAGCAGGTTATTAATTCATATTTTGTGTGTGTGATTATCTGTGTGTCCAGCTGTGTTTTCTCATTTCAGCCCTCCACACAAATATTTCATCACCTTGTAAATTACTGTGTGTGTGTTTACATATAAATCTAAATCTGTTAATCTTCAATGAAAATATATCCTAAATGGAAAATATAAATGTTAAAAAATACAAAAATCGCCTTACCGACAGATTTTGATGAGGCATATTATGTATTTTGTCTATTAGGATGAAGTAAGTAAATAGCGGGTGAATCCACGATCACCCACGCGCGTCACACAGCCAGGAGAGCCGTTGGGATGACGTCAGAGGCGCGCGCACGAGGTGTTTCTCGTGGGTTCTGCTGCCCCCGTGTGTCCAAAACCAGATTCACCTCTGCAGAAACACTTTATTCTTAATCTCTGATCGCCTAAAACAGCTGCTAAAGTCTTATTAGAATTAATTAAAAGACAGTGTGCTGTTTTCTTCAGTTTAACAGTTACCTTGAATGCAATTAAAGTGGCTTTGAATAAAAACATCTGCCAGATGTATTTATAAATTTATATTTCTGTATATCTCATATCAGACATACACACACACACAAAAAACAGCCATTTAATGTATTTTTAACTAGTAAAAACCTGTTTAAACCGGAAAAAAAGTGTTAAATTGAAAATATTGTCTTAATTAAAATCTAATAAGATTTCTGTGCGGGTTACGGGTATATATGTATATATGTAATTATGTATGTAATTAGCCTAATTTAAAAACATTTTATGTCCTCAGAAATGTAGCTTTCCCTTTCCTGCACGTGACGTCAGCGAGCCCCCCGTTACGTCACCGCCCACGACTACGCACCAGCGTCTCCCCTCGCGCCCCACGCAAAATAACGAGATGAATAACGGTCATTAGCTCGTCACGATGCTCACCGGGAGGATAAACGGTTATTGTCGCTCGGCGCGTGTCTGTTACCGTGTGAAGGATGTGTCGGATGTGCCGCTGTAGCGCGTGGAAGTCTTTTGTCTGCGGCGCCGGAGCGCGTGAACCCTTCATGATGATGAGGATGATGATGAAGGCGCCTCTGTGAACGGTCGGATCGCGGGACTGTGGCGGGATTTTGCGATGAGGATTGCGCGGCTGCTCCGGCAGAAAGGAGCGCACATGCTGCGGTGTCTGTGTGCGCAGAGAACCGAACCGAGCAGCACCGACACCGGTGAGACACTGCAGACACACACACACACACACACACACACACACACACACACACACACACACACACACACACACTAAATGGGAACATACAAATCTGTATTAAACTAATCAAGAATTTGAAAAAAGAACATTTTTTACTTTTATGAATTAATTTGATCTATTATTAGGCTGTAATTCATATTATTTTACCTTTGAGGACATCTTTGTCAGATTTAGCTAACTTCTGGTGTTTATTTTGTAAGTATAAATACATTAAAAATATACTTTACTACTAGTCTTGATTGTGTGTTTAGTATGGAAGGCCATTTCTGCCACATAAGAAAGAAAAACATGCTTTGGTAAATCTTAATTATGACATAAAAAGTCATAATTATGACATACTATGCGGCATAAAAAAATGAAATTATGAAATAAAGTTTAAAATGATTACATACGAAATTATGGGTTTTTTAACTTTTGCATTTCTATATTTTTTATGCTATAAATATGACTTAGTATGTCATAATTATTATGCCTTTTTATGTCAGATTTTTTAATTTAGTATGTCATAATTTGATGTCAATATGACAAAAAAGTCAGTTATGACTTTCTATCATAACTATGAATTTTATGTCATAATTGCAACTTTTTAAGTCAATTTTGGCTCAAGTCATAATAATGACATACTAAATCATATTTATGATAAGTTGTAATTGTGACACTTTCATCATATAGTTTAGTATGTCATAATTTAGATTTAGTATGTCATAATTTGACGTCATTATAACAAAAAGTATTCAATTATAAGATAATTTTTTTGTCAGAACTTGAAGTCATAATCTCGACTTTTCATCTCATAATTTTGATTTAGTATGTCATAATTATGACTTTCATCTCAAATATGATTTAGTATGTCATAATGTGATGTCATTATGATAAAAAAGTCCAAATTATGACTTTCTTCTATTAATTTTGTCATAATTTCAACTTTTCATTTCATAATTTTGACTTAGTATGTCATAATTTGATGTCAATATTATAAAAAAGTCAAAGTTATGACTTTCTATCATAACTATGAATTTTATGTCATAATTGCAACTTTTTAAGTCAATTTTGGCTGAAGTCATAATTATGACATACTAAATCATATTTATGATGAAAAGTTGTAATTGTGACACTTTCATCATATAGTTTAGTATGTCATAATTTGACGTCATTATAACAAAAAGTATTAAATTACAAGATAATTTTTTTGTCAGAACTTGAAGTCATAATCTCGACTTTTCATCTCATAATTTTGATTTAGTATGTCATAATTATGACTTTCATCTCAAATATGATTTAGTATGTCATAATGTGATGTCATTATGATAAAAAAGTCCAAATTATGACTTTCTTCTATTAATTTTGTCATAATTTCAACTTTTCATTTCATAATTTTGACTTAGTATGTCATAATGTGATGTCATTATGACAAAAAAAACGAAATTGAGATAAAAAGTAAAAATTATGACAGAAAGTTTGTCATTATTTCAACAGTTTAAGTCATAATTTCAACTTTTCATCTCATAATTTCCTCTTAATTATGACCAATTATGTCTATGACTAAGTAAATTATAATTTATCAAAGCATGATTTTTTCCCTGATGAGCCAGAAATGGTCTTCCATAGTTTATAGTCGTTGTGTCGCTGCTGTACACACTTTCTGTAGATCTTTGAGCAGTAATGTTATTCTTGTAGGGGTCTTGTTATGTCATGCACATGAACTTTACTGTTTTGTTGATGGTGGCTCATAATGCAAGAGAAGCCTGGAGATCCTCTGGATCCCATTTATATTATATATGTATGTAATTTGTTTTGGATAACCACTACTTCATACAAATATTTGTGTATTGTTTGTATAATTGGATTGATCTGTTCCCAATGTAGTTTTGATTAAAAACCATGAGATTAAAGAAACAAATACATTGATGAAACATTCACAATAAGAAATTAATTTTCCTTTAATGCTACCTTTAAGGATCAATTATTAATAATAATCATCTCTAAAACCTTTCGGATTGGATGCATACACTGTAAATTTGCCCTAACTTTCTCAAATAAAGTATTTTAAAAGTAAAATGAAGTGAAGTTTATCTCTGAATTCACGGTTCAGTTTCATTTAAAATGTACGCATAAACATGCTGCAAACACGTCTCAGTCACATGAAAAAGAAAAGGAAAGGGTTTCCCCGCTGTCCGTGGTGCTGAAACATGCGTTCAGTTCTCGTGAGCTTCGACAGCAGTGATGTCAGATATCTGACCGAGACCTGCTTCTTACTCAGAACAAACATGAATAAACTCAATCGAGCGCATGAGTGACAGATCAGGCTCAGCACCGCTGGATCCGGAAGTAGTTTTTCCATTCGTTTCTCACAGCGGGATTTCAAAAAAAAGTCTTCATTAAAGCTTTATAAGCCAATCAGCTACGAGGTGAATCACAAAACTACAAACTTTGTGCTTGTTTCGACTCTCTGATTGGTGGATCTTCTGTACAGCATCATGGGTAATGTAGTTTTTCACCATGAATTCCACTATTAAACATGATTATTTTAAAACTAAGTTGAAATAATGTGGAACAACGGCTTCAACAAAAGCAAATATCATCGATTATCAACTTTGTCTTTAAAGGTTTATAAGTTATTGTTAAAAATGAATTCAAAAAATGAATTTTTTAGAAAATGAAGGGAGTTTTTACTTTCGGACCCAACTGTTGTGCTCTACACTGAAAAAAATGATGTATGGTTTACTTTTTTCACTCAGAAATTGTTGATAAATTTCACAAATATTTACAAAGAAACTGATTGAATTAAACAAAATTTTGAAGTAGAAATACTGAAATAGTATGTTTTTGTTAAACATATTCCAATAATCTTTGTTTCATTTACAACTTCAAAAATACATTTTTTAAATTGTGGCTGTTCCAGCGAAACAACAGACTTCTCTCTGATAACACATCCAAAATCCAAACAAAAACCGTTACACTGAACCAAATCCCTGACCGACACTCAGGTGTACTTCACAAAACTGTCGCTACCTCCGTTTCATTGCAACTTTAAGTTTTTCCTATTGTGTTTGTATAATTTCTCCTCATCTAGTTCTGAATAGGGTTGCAAAGGGGCGGAAAATTTACAGAAACTTTCCATGGGAAGTTAAGCTGGGGAAATTTTGGAAACTAAAGAGGTGGTTGATTATAATTTCACTTTTTTAACTTTAGTTACTGTGTAATGTTGCTGTTTGATCATAAACAAAATCTGCAAAGTTACGACGCTCAAAGTTCAGTGCAAAGAGAGATATTTTCTTTTACAGAAATCACTGTTTAAGGACTACAATGAGCTTCTTCCCGAGTTAGTGACATCAGAAACCCTAAAAGTTACATAAATTCATGTTGGGCTGCTTTAGAGAAGAGGAAGAGTTGTTGTAGTAGAGTGTTGTTGACATGCCGTCATTTTACACCAAACGAGGGTCAATTCAACACAAAAGATGAACATGACGGCACATGCTAGTGGATGAGTTGAATCAACTCCACAGCAACTACATCAATTTATCCACTAACCATTCAGAAACGTCTAAAAGTTGTAACTTCTTCCTGAGTCTCTCCATCAGTGTCGACTCCGGTTTGAACAATGTAAGGCTGAACACCGTTACTGACAATCCTCATTTTGGCTGCGTGAGATTCTCCAGCTTTGTTGTTGTTGAGCTGTTAAAGCTCCGCCCTCTTCTGGAGCAGCAGCTCATTTGCATTTAAAGGGACACACACAAAAACGGCGTGTTTTTGCTCAAATTTGACAAGCTATAATAAATGATCTGTGGGGGATTTTGAGCTGAAACTTCACATTCTGGAGACACCAGAGACTGATATTACATCTTGTGAAAGGGGCATTTACTGGGAATTTATTGGAAATTTGGGTAATTTATACAAACCGTATCATATACAAACATAAATATAAACATTTTGTATGGTCAAAAGCAAACATTTGCTTAAAAATGTATTTTGATTTGTGAAAAAAGCATGAATGTTGAATAAAATAAACATATTTCCTGTGATCCCATAAAAAATGTCAAATGAAATAAGAAAGAAATGTTCTCTGTTCATGTGATTGAGGAAATTGAACTGAATTTGCATAAAATCTGGTTGTTTTAACCAAGATTATGCTGCAAGATTATGTTTTTCCAGCTACATTGAAGTTCCCTGTTATAGGCTAACCTACAATTTTGCAAATGTCCAGTTTATTTCCGTTAATCCCTATGGAAAGTTTCCAACTTTTGAATGTTTTGTCTGAGAGAGAGAGATGCATCGATGGAAATCGTCTGATAAAAATCAATTTATAAATTCACTCATTCCTTCATGAACAGAATTCTGGCTTTTAAACTGGTTGAATTGGATTAAAATCAGAATTGTTGGGCTCTATTGTTGTTCTTCCACAGGTGCATTGTGGGATCTCGCCAGTGTCTCTGAGCCTGATCACAGATTCCAGCGATGCATTTGGAAGCTGGCCCAGTTCTAAATCAATAACCAAACTACACAAACACACACACTATATCCAATTACCTTTATAAACAGAGCTGCTGTTTTACAGATCCCACACTTTCTGACTGAACTCACTCAAATCATTAAAGATAATTATTCATATCAGTACTATAGCTACTATAAAAGCATAAAATGATGTTGTAATATTGCTATCAGAGTGCCATGCACCATCAAGGAGGGATTTGAATGCTGATCTGCACGTCATCAAATAAACCGATGTGTGCTAAAGATCACAAATCACACACAATGTCATCAGAAAGAGTTGTGATTTTGAATGAACTGCATCATCACGAGACAAAATCCATGTCTTTGTTGCCATGGAAACCGTGTGACGGTTGTGTCGGGGTTAATTTTGCAACAATATTTGTACTTGTGCGAGCTCCATGTTTTTTAGTGTACTTGTTTAGGCGTTGACTAGAGACACATCGTCAGTAATGTTCTGGCAGAAATAATTCATGAATCCGGTTATTTATAGCAACCTGACCTTGATTTTTCTCGCAGTCATAGTTTAAGCGCTGTGAGGGCGATAGATGCTGTAGGGCGTTTTGGTTAATAGTTCTGTCATGTCACTCGTCATATCGGTACACACACTGCAGACGCGCTCAAACACACCTGCGTTATCCAATCACCTTTCCCATAGTGATGTGTTGCCATAGCTACAGTACTTTCCAACACTTTGCATTATAATGGCAACTATTCTCTCCTCAAAGTTGTGGTGTCACTGCAGGGGTGCCATTGCGTGAGCGTGACGTCAGCCGTGTGAAGTTACCATGGCGACCCCTGCTTCCAGGGTGCATTTTGAAATGTGCATGAGGAGTGCAGTGCTGCTGTTGTTATTCCAGCAGTGCATCTTCTGACATTAATCTGCACGATTATTGCATAGAGAAGAGTGTTGAATGCATTACTGTTCGAGTTGTGTTTAGGAAGTTTACATGGTCTCTGTTTAGCTTCTATATGGCTGTTGTTTAACATTTGCATATTTGTAAAAGGCAGTTAGCGCTCAACATTTAGGTATTTTTTTCTGTTTGCCCTGTCAAGTTTTTTACTTACTCACTAGCCCTACCACAAATATGATAAATAGCTTCTTTTTTTAGTGCATTAGAGCGAAATATGTATGTTTTGTCATTAAAAATTAAGTTTTCTTTATTGCAAAAATATATAATGACTGTTAGAGCTGCACAATTATGTGAAAAATTCGGTTTAAATGAATGATTCAATGACTCACTCATAAATACTTGTTTCATTACTGGATGAATCAGTGTTTTTAAATGAATTTCTTGAATTAATGATTCAATGACATGCGTTTTTAACAGTCACTTGTTGCCATCTACTGGTGTAACGATGTAATGAATACAATCTTTATTTGAAGTTACTACCAAGTTATTTTCACTACTGTAGACGTCAGTGTTTATATCTGCACTGTAAAAAATGACCATGATTTTAACAGTAAAAGACTGTAAAAATGCTGCGGTTAAAAACTGTCAATTGGTTTCCTAACTATATACAGTGAATAACTGTAATAGATCTAACGGTACATTTAATGTAATTTTACGGTAAAATACCGTTAAATTCACAGTTTTTGGAAATGAAAAATAACAATTCATAAAATTTACAGTGAAAAACCGTAAATTTACATTCCCACAATTCCCTGCTTGACACTAAACATTTGATATAATTTCGCTGAAATAACTCTGTTTGTTCTTAGTTTTTCTCATTTTTTTCTAATCAGTTATGTACATTAGGGTTTTATGTTACATCCAATGTTGTTAAATTAATGTTTATTTCATTTTTAAAATTTCATGCATGTTACCATGATGGTGTTCAGTGTGTGTGTGAATCACACTGTGTGCACCTTCTGTATGTTAGTGTTGTCCTCCTCAGCTTGTGGAAAAGCTGCTTGTGATGAACTTTGATTCATCATGTGACTCTCATCACTACTGTGTTTGGTGACTGTCAGTGTATTATAAAGGTACAAAACAGATATTAGTCCTTCATTAGGTTGGTAAATTAACATTATATCAGTTAATGAAATACATTATTTTACCGTAAATTAACAGATTTTTTTTTTTTACGTCGCTACTGTATTTTTTACGGTAAAGTTCTGGCAACCACAGCTGCCGTTTTTTTACCGTAAATTTTACTGGGATTTTTTTTTTACAGTGTGCACTATAAACTTTTATGCCAGTACTTGTGTGATAAATTGAATGATTGTAAGACAGAAATAATGATACTGTGTGGTTGTGAAGCTGTTTCTTATCTATACATGACAGTTGCTTTCTCTGGATCAACTGTGGCGCCAACGCATGAATGTTCGCTGTGATCGTACTTGTCAAAGTTTTAATAGACGGACAAGTTTTGGAGTCAGATTGTGTGGGTGTTTGAATTGGGATCACAATCTTTTACTGATTAAACGCACTGCTCTAATGACTGTTATAAATTGTACTTTTTGCTTAAAGAAAAAACGGCATGCGGTGTGAAAGTGTACTGGTTTGTTTTGAATTTTCAATCCATTCTAAATATCACAACACATATTTTTTTGCAAATTTAACAAATCCTCATCTTTGTCATGCATGCTAGATGAAGTTACCCTGTTGACTTTTTTTTTTGGTTACTATAAAAACAAAAACATTCTACAGACAATTTTCAGATAAAGCCACATATTTTAGGTTCAGTTGATTGTTTTAAGGTATAAAAGGCCTACACATATAGGACACAGACTGAGCTGCTGCTCTTCATAATCCAATTTGTCCTAAATATGAGACATGCTTTATATAAAGGGCTTCAAAATAACTTGTAAGATATAGTTAAAGGGATAGTTCACCCAAAAATAAAAAAAGAATCCCATGATTTACTCACCTTCAAGCCATCCTAGGTGTATATGACAATGTTCGTTCTAATGAACACAATTAGAGTTACATTAATATATCCTGGCTATAATGGGAGTGAATGGGGGGTGAGATTTTGTAGCCCAAAAAAGTGCATCCATCCATCATAAAAGTAATCCATGGGTTTTTGTAAGAAAAATATCCATATTTATAACTTTATAAACTAGAATCACTGGCTTCCGGTAATGGCTATACTCAAGTCTAGCTTTAGAGGAAGAGTGACCTCTGACCCGTCACATGACGTATAGGATGTAGGAGTAGCGTAAGCTTAGGTGAGAGTAGACGCCTCTTGTGGTTCAAACTAATAGGGCTGGGCAACAAACTCAAGCTCATTTCTCTTTAAAAGTTCTCGTTTTGTACTTCTAATCCGTGAACGGTGTTTTGTTTTGCGCTTCTGTGTTCGTCAATACCTCATGTGTCAGGTCAGAGGTCACTCTTCCGCATATGGAAGCCAGTGATTCTAGTTTATAAAGTTATAAATATGGATATTTTTCTTAAAAATACCCATTGCTTCGCTTCAGAAGGCCTTTATTAACCCTGTGGAGTCGTATGGATTATTTTTACGATGGATGGATGCGCTTTTTTGGGCTTCAAAATCTCGCCCCCCATTCACTCCCATTATAAAGCTAAGGTTAATAATCCTTAACTAAGGTTTAATCCTGGTTTAGGCTAAGCCCAGTCTGTGAAACCAGGCCTAAATGTGCCAAGTTCAAAATAACAGCATTCAATTGAAATAGAAATCTTTTGTAATATTATAAATTTCTTTACTGTCATTTTTGCTCAGTTAAATGCATTCTTGATTAATAAAAGTATTCATTTATTTTAGAAAAAAAACCTTGCTGAGAGTGAAGCACAGGATCAGGGTGTTTAGTAGGTAGTCAGATGCTGTTTTACTGCCACCTAGTGGAGATGATCCAGACACACTCTCTTTTTATTAAAAAAAAATAAAATAAAAATAAGACAGCATGATGATGTCATAAAGAATGGAATTCAAGATGATACACGTGCTGTGGAAGATCAAAGGCGCTGCATTATTCATGAAACACAAAGAATTCTTTGGTTGCTGTGGATACAAATAGTAACATGCCTCGCTCTAATCAAGGAGTTCCATCGCCTGTATTTATAGTCTCGGATCTGTTTGAGTGAATGTTCATGTTTGCATGGCGATTCTGTTGCTGTTGTTGTTGGATAGTGTAGGTTTTAAAGCTGCATGGTGATGTGAGAGAGGTACAGATGTGAGTGTAGGCAGAGAGGTTTGAAGATGCTCGAGTTTTCTGCTCATAAATGATGCAGGCTCTCAGAATAAACGATTGCATCACGCAAATACACACTCGCACACATGAAACATTCATCGCGCTCTCTGTAGTGTTTATTTGTGGAGCTGATGCTGTTGTTTAGCGGATGGTGATGGAGGCTGCGCTTCACGCTGATCACCACTAACAGGCAGCATAGAACCGGTAACCTAGTGAGCTGCCTAACTAGACTGCGCTTTTATAGAGTGCAAAGTCGTTTCCAAAAGAGTTTAATAATACTGCCCTTTGGCTCAATTCTAATGCAGCGTTATCAGTGTCATTTCCAGATTAGGCAGTACCAGAATGCAATGCGATTATGCAGTGAAGTTAATATTTGTGCAGCACTTTTCACAATATGCATTGATTCAAAGCAGGATTTACTTTTAATTAATATATTTAAAAAAAAATATATATATATTTTGAATAAGTTTTATGAATGCAGCAGCTTGTAAACATAATTTATCACTAAATCACTTCCTCATATAGAACCTTTTTAGCATAAAGAGTTCTTTAAAATGGAGTCAAGAACCCTAGAGTTCAATATAGAACCCCACTGAAGTAAAAACGCTGGGTTAAAAACAACCCAAGTTAAAAATGGACAAACCCGGTGATTGGGTTAAGTGTTTGCCCAACCTGCTGGGTAGTTTTATTTTACCCAACTATTGTTTAAAAATGGCCGTATTGCTCGCTTAAAATGAACCCAAAATAGGTTGGAAATTAACATTTATTAATAAGTTTAATGAATAATAATTAAACAACAAACATTTATTAAATTGCTTATTAATAAATGTTCACCTTTGATTATTATTGTTGCCTCTAGTAATTATGTGTCTGATTTTTAATTTTCAGCCTATTTTGGGTTCATTTTAAGCCTGTCATATAGTCATTTTTAAACAATATTTGGGATAAATAAAACTACCCAGCAGGTTGGGTCAAACATTTAACCCAAAACAACCCATTCGCTGGGTTTGTCCATTTTATCCCAACTTGGGTCATTTTAACCCAACATTTTTTTGAGTGAATAGTTACATTTTTCGACTTGTAAGTAAGTACTTATAATGCTGGGTTCATATCTGTCTCTAAAAAATGTTGGGTTAAAAACAACACAAGTTGGGTTAAATATGGACAAACACAACATTTGGGTTGTTTTGACCCAGCCATGACAGGCTTAAAATGAACCCAAAAAAAGGGGCTGGAATTTAAAATCAGACACATAATTACTAGAGGAAACAATAGGGAACATTTAATAATACGAATTTAATAAATGTTTATTATTTAATTATTATTCTTAAAATGAACACAACTTTTTGGGTTAATTTTAAGCAAGAAATACAGTCATTTTTTAACAGTACACTCTAAAAAATGCTGGGTTAAAAACAACTCAAGTTGGGTTAAAAATGGATAAACCCAGCGATTGGGTTGTTTTGACCCAGCTGTTGGGTTGAATCTTTAACCCAACCTACTGGGTAGTTTTATTTAACTCAACTGATGTTTAAAAATCACTTTGATCACTTAAAATGAACCCAAAATAGGTTGGAAAATAACATGTATTAATATGTTTAATTAATAATATTTAAATAATAAACATTTATTAAATTGCTTATTAATAAATTTTCATCTTTTGATTATTATTGTTGCCTCTAGTAATTCTGTGTCTGATTTTTAATTTCCAACATATTTTGCGCTCATTTTAAACCAGCCATATAGTCATTTTTAAACAATAGTTGAGTTAAATAAAACTACCCAGCACATTGGGCAAACATTTAACCCAACCGCTGGGTTTGTCCATATTTAACCCAACTTGGGTTGTTTTTAACCCAGCATTTTTTTAGAGTGTAGTTGAGTTAAATAAAACTACCCAGCAGGTGGGTCAAACATTTAACCCAACCACCGGGTTAAAACAACCCATTCGCTGGGTTTGTCAATTTTTAACCCAACTTGGATCATTTTTAACCCAGCATTTTTTTAGAGTGAATATTAAAATTTTTTGACTTGTAAGTACTTATAATGCCAGGTTCAGACTACACAATATTACCCCAATTTTTGGCAAGATCTGTTTGGCGTACACTCTAAAAAATGCTGAGTTAAAAACAACCCAAGTTGGGTTAAAAATGGACAAATCCAGCAAATGGGTTGTTTTGACGCAGCCGTGACAGGCTTAAAATGAACCCAAAATAGGTTGGAAATCAAGACACATAATAACTAGAGGCAACAATAATAATCAAACGGTGAACATTTATTTTTAAGCAATTTAATAAATGTTTATTATTTAATTATTATTCATTAAACATATTAATAAATGTTATTTTCCAACATATTTTGGGTTCATTTTAAGCAAGCAATATAGTCATTTTTAAACAATAGTTGAGTTAAATAAAACTACCCAAACATTTAACCCAACCGCTGGGTCAAAACAACCCAATCACCGGGTTTGTCCATTTTTAACCCAACTTGGGTTGTTTTTAACCCAGCATTTTTTAGAGTTCACGGTGTTGTGGTGATTCGTAAATGACAATGATCATCGGGACGCATCAGACAGAAATATTGTGTAGTCTGAACCCGGCAGAATTGATTCAATATCTCACAGCATTAGAGGACGGCATGTTTGAAATGCTGTATTTATATGTGAAGAGGTCAAGACATCGATCACAATGACAGCAGAAACTTCATAATTGTTGATGACCTGTGTGGGTGTGTGTGTGTTGGTATTGAGTTTTCAGATCAATTTCCAAACTGCTCCATCAGGGGTCATAATAATGACAGATTGCCATTGGTTCCCTCCTTCATCGACTGACCAATCAGAGCACAACTCCTACCAACCCAAAGACACTAAATACAGATTATAGAGTTTCAGTTTCCGTCTCTTTTCTTATTTTTCCAAATCTGATCTCTGATTTGAAACAGACACTCATTTTGGGATCATTGCTGAGGGCAGGTTACACTCCTCAGAACACACACACACACACACACACCTGCAGTGCTGAGATGGGGTTATACTACTCCTAGATCATTAGGGGTCATCTTCAAAACTCGTCTTTCAGCTCGGCCTTCCTCTTCCTCCTTATTCTCATCTTGTTCTTTACAGGTCACTGCGCTGCTTTTTTAGTAGTGACTCGACACAAATATCTGATATTTAATTGTAGATGCTCATTTTCACCTGTCTTGAGATGACTTTTTCCACCATCTGGCACTACATTAAAGGGAAAGCACTAGATTTAACTCTTTAAGAGCACTGCTTCTTGAACAGCACTATCCTGTAATGGAGGTCCAACCTTAATCATTAACTATTCATCTCAAAATGAGTAGTTATCCATATTTTATACTGTACATTATAATGTTGGGATGTCTAAATTCACTTTTGCAAATAATAAAAATTTAAATCTTACTGTAATCTAGTGGAAATAATAAACAATTGGAGTCTGTAAAAAAAATTACTTTTTGAAAAAGTCTTCTGATCATCAACATTTATTTGATCAAAAATACAGAAAAAAACAGTGAAATATTAAAGTTTAAAAATATCTGTTTTCTATGTGAATATATAGTAAAATGTAATTTATTTCTGTGATCAAAGCTGAATTTGCAGCATCATTACTCCAGTCTTCAGTGTCACATGATCCTTTAGAAATCATTCTGATATGATGATTTGATGCTCAAGAAACATTTCTGATTATTATCAATGTTGAAAGCAGTTGTGCTGCTTCATATTTGTAAACTGTGAAACATTTTATTTTTTTTATCATAAGACATTTCATTAAAAAATATTAAAAACATTTTAAATAAAAATGTGTGCTTGTATGATGCATAGATGCATAAGGCAAGTACCATGCATGGATGCTTTACTTGTGGGGACCTTGTGTGTGTGTGTGTGTGTGTGTGTGTGTGTGTGTGTGTGTGTGTGTGTGTGTGTGTGTGTGTGTGTGTGTGTGTGTGTGTGTGTGTGTGTGTGTGTGTGTGTGTGTGTGTGTGAGTGTGTATGTGAGTGTGCACAAGTACTACTGGCCTACTCAGCGGAGACTATAGATAGACATCCTCTCTTTCTCTCTCTCTCTCTCTCAGTGATAAAATAATCAGTGTTGTGTGATGAAGGTTGAATGATGTATCTGGGTCACAGTGATTGGCCTCTTTACTGGAGACTTCAGAAGCGATCTCTCAGCACCTGACAGCTCTGCGTATTCGATAAGGTATTGGTACCTGAGTCAGCAGCAGTGGCAGCTGCTCTATCACCGCCATCCGTCAGAGATCAGAGCCTCGGGCGTCCGTCGCTACACCTACTCGCGCAAATTAACGCTGTTCATCATAAAAAGCAATCACATGAGGCCAAACCATCCATAAATGTAATTATCAAGCTGCATTTGAAATGCCCTAATTAAACTTTGTCCTAATGATACTGACTCATGAATGTTGTTCGTTTACAATGTTCTGCATTGTAATGATTTATTTGCAACATCTCACGAGCGGTGTGAAATGACTTTTTTTGCGTTGAATCTGCTCAGTTTTTTGTCTTAAATTTGGGCCGAGACACATTAGCCAAGCCTGTGAGGGCTTGATTTTGTCTGTGGGGAATTGATTGGATGGTTGTGGTTTGCTATTGGTGGATCTCATGTGAGTGACAGGTTGCCCCGCCCTCATCATCAGAGAACAGAAGAGATGTTGCTGCAAGAGGGAGGGGAGGTTATTTTGACAGGCTATAGAGCCGTTTACACAACACCATTTTCAACTAAAAACTGAAAACTTTTCATGTGTTTTGGCCATTCATTTACATAGCTACTGCGTTTTGTGGGCCTGTAAATGCAAATTTTTGAAAACGGGTTTCAAAGTGAAAATTTTTGAAAACAATACCGTTATCATCTCGGTGTAAACTACAAAAATGCATAATTGTGAAAACGTTAACGTCATGAGCATGCGTATAATGTTTTCATTCTATTGGTGTATAGTGTTTCTTGACAAAGTGCCATCGCCATCTACTGGCATGGTAGCAGAATATAGCGTTTTTAGTCACTTTCGTGGAACTGTGTGAACAGGAATCGTTTTGACAATGTTGTCGTCTGTACACAAAAAACACGAAGGAATTTTTTTCCTGTTTTTTTGTACATCGTTGTCGTGTAAACGTACCCTTAATTCAAGAGGCGATTTGCACGACACCGTTTTCAAATAAAAACGGAACTTTTTATTCATTTTGGCTGTTCATTAACATAGCTACTGAGTTTTGGGGCCTGAAAACGCAAATTTTTGAAAAAACAATACCATTACTGTCTTGGTGTAAACTACAAAAACGTGTATTTGTGAACACAGTAACATCATATGTAGTGTTTCTTTACAAAGTGACATCGCCATCTACTGGCCTGGCAGCAGAATACAGTGTTTTAGTCGCTTTCGCAGAAATGTGTGAACGGAAATCAAATAAAAACTGAAAATTTTTTATGTGTTTTGGCCGTTAATTTATGCGACAACAACATTTTAAGGGCCTGTATACGCACATTTTTGAAAATGGGTTTCAAAATGCGAGTTTTTGAAAACGATATCATTATTGTCAGTGTAAACTACAAAAACGCATATTTGTGAAAATGGTAACGTCATGCGCATTACTTGTTCAGTCTATACGTGCATAGTGTTTCTTTACAAAGTGACTTCGCCATCTAATGGCATGGCAGCAGAATACAGCATTTTTAGTCGTTTTCACAGAATTGTTTTGACAACATTGTCGTCTGTACAAAACGCAAAAGAAAAATGCATCTGTTTTTTAGTACATCATTGCAGTGTAAACATACCCTTTAGTCAAAAGGCCATTTGCATGACACCGTTTTCAACTAAAAACAGAAGACTTTTTATATGTTTTGGCTGTTCATTTACACAACTACTGTGTTTTGGGGGTCTGTAAATGTAGATTTTTGAAAACAGGTTTCAAAGTGTATGTTTTTGAAAACGATACCGTTATCATCCCGGTGTAAACTACAAAAACGCATATTTGTGAAAACGGTAACGTCATGCACGTGCAGGGGTGTAAATTTCATCTGACAGATGGGGGGGGGGGGCAATAAACATAAAATTTCTCAAATAATACTACCAAAATTTTACTTATGTGGATATATGTAGCATTACACAAAAGAAAACCTTACTACTATTATTAGTGTAGCATGGAGACTGTGCCATTATGCTCAATGTTTCTCTTTGGTTAAATGAAAAAACTGACTAAATTGACCAAAATATTCTTCTTCAAAACCATTTATTTATTCCAATATTTAAGTTGTTTACAACCAAGTCACCAAAATACGATGAATACACATTGAGCAAAACCCAACACACAACAGTAAATATATTGGCCCTATTACAGTTAACACATATGCTTATCACAATGTTAGTTGTAGTTGGTGTGGGTGACTTAGTATCCAACAAGCTATCGCAAACAAGCTAGGTAACATTATAATCGCTAACATAGCGGACTCACGGAAAAAATACATCAGTTATCTTTATAAAGTGCCATTGCCATCTACTGGCATCGCAGCAGAATATAGCATTTTTAGTCGCTTTCATGGAACTATGTGAACGGGAATTGTTTTGACAATGTTGTCATCTGTACACGAAAAACGCAAAAAACTTTTTCCATTTTTTGTACATCATTGTTGTGTAAACGTACCCTTAGTCATGGGGCCATTTACATGATACCATTTTCAAATAAAAATGGAAAACTTTTTATGTTATTTGGCTGGTCATTTACACGACAAAAGCGTTTTAAGGGCCTGTAAATGCAAATATTTGAAAACGGGTTTCAAAGTGTGAGTTTTTGAAAACTATACCGGTGTAAACTACAAAAAAAAAAGTATTTGTGAAACAGTAATGTCATGCGCATTACGTGTTCAGTCTATAGGTGCATAGTGTTTCGCCATGACATCAAGTGGCATCGCCATCTACTGGCATGGCAGCAGAATACAGTGCTTTAGTCGTTTTCGCGTGAATGGGAATCGTTTTGACAACGTTGTCGTCTGTACGCGAAAAACACGAATGAATTTTTTAAACATTTTTTGTACATTGTTGTCATTTAAACGTATGTTTAGTCATAGGGGCCATTTACACAACACTGTTTTCAACTAAAAACAAAAGTTTTTTTGCTTTTTGCCCTTTCATTTGCAAGACTACTGCGTTTTGGAAGCCTGTAAACGCAATTTTTTGAAAACAATGATGTCATGCGCACGTGTTCAATCTATAGGCGCAAAGTGTTTCTTTACAAAGTGACATCGCCATCTACTGGCCAGGCAGCAGAATACAGCGTTTTTAGACGCTTTTGTGTAAATTTGTGAATGGGAATGGGTCTTTTTAACGGATACGCGTGAATGGGGATTGTTTTGACAACATTGTCATCAGATTTTTTTTTTTTTACGTTTTTTGCACATTGTTTTCATGTAAATGTATCTTTAGTCATAGGGGCCGTTTACACAACACTTTTCAACTAAAAACAGAAAAAGTTTTTTTTGCTTTTTGGCCTTTCATTTGCACGACTACTGTGCTTTGGAGGCCTGTAAACGCATATTTATGAAAATTATGTCATGCGCATGTGTTCAATCTATAGGTATATAGTGTTTCAAAGTGACATCGCCATCTACTGGCCTGGCAGCAGAATACAGCGTTTTTAGTCTTTTTCACGGATCCGCGTGAATGGGGAATACAGAATACAGCAGAATACAGTGTTTTTAGTCACTTTCGTGGAACTATGTGAACTGGAATTGTTTTGACAATGTTGTCCTCTGAACATGAAAAATGCGAAGGAAACTTTTTCCATTTTTTTGTACATCATTGTCGTGTAAACGTACCCTTAGTCATAGGGGCAATTTATATGATAACATTTTCAAATAAAACTGGAAAACTTTTTATGTGTTTTGGCCGTTCATTTACACGATAAAAGTGTTTTAAGGGCCTGTAAACGCAGATATTTTAAAACGGGTTTCAAAGTGTGAGTTTTTGAAAACTATACCGGTGTAAACTACAAAAATGTTATAGGTGCATAATATTTCTTTACAAAGTGACATCGCCATCTACTGGCATGGCAGCAGAATACAGCGTTTTTAGTCGCTTTCGCATAAATGGGTGAATGGAAATCCTTGTGACAATGTTGTAGTCTGTACACAAAAAACACGAAGGAAATTTTTTTCAACTAAAAACAGAAAACGTTTTTTTTGCTTTTTGCCATTTTATTTGCACGACTACTTCGTTTTGGAGGCCTGTAAATGCAAATTTTCGAAAATGATGTCATGCGCACGTGTTCAATCTATAGGTGCATAGTGTTTCCTTACAAAGTGACATCGCCATCTACTGGCCTGGCAGCAGAATACAGCATTTTTAGTCGTTTTCGCGTGAACGGGATCGTTTTGTCATCTGTACGCGAAAAATGCAAAGGAGAATCTTTTCCATTTTTAGTACATTTTTGTCATGTAAACGCACTCTAAAGATTACGAGGCACATGAATTTAAAAAAAAAATAATAATGATGGTCACTGATAAATCATTTATAAGAAGTACTGCAGTATTCCATACAAATAAGAACCATCCATTTTGATTTTGGGTGACTTTAAAACCCAAGTTTTGTTTCTGCGAGTTATGCTCCCCGTGCTACTGTGTCATTTTTCGGGAAAGCTGTTGCTGTGACCTCCTCCCCCCTCTGTTCTCAGCCTCTCTCCTTCTCTTTTTCCTTCTATCCGACCACACACACACACACACACACACACACACACACACACACTCTACTCCCCCTCCCGTGTCTCTCTTTCCCTCAGCATCATTCTGAGCTTCATCTATTCGACTGGAATCACACAAAATGCATTCTCGCGTTCTCGGTTAAAAACCACAGTATTGGATTTGCTTTGAGGCTTTTCCCTGCACTGGATCCCAGATGCCAGTAACGGACTATGGACAGAAATGGGATGAGGGCTGCAACATGTTGAGGACAAACCGGACCTCACGGATGGGTCACTGATGAGAAGTTAACGTCGACGGTGATTTCAGCTGCACATTTTGGACAGAAGCTCTACATATCATGAATAACTGACGGTCCCGTTAGGACTCTAAATTTTGGACGGTCTCTGTGTTGTTATGTGGTCTGATTGTGCGGTTATGTAACTCTAAGTGCTTTCCGTGGTAAGTAACCGAGTCTATCGGTATCGCTCATGCTCCGGTGCATGCCTGCACGAGAGAAGCGCGCGCGCTCGCTCCCTCGCGCCGGTGGTCTGCACCGTGAATCTGCACCAAATCTGCACAATCGTCCCCACATCGACCCTCCGTCTCCCGTGAGATGGCCGCGGCGATCGCCAGCTCGCTCATCCGACAGAAACGGCAGGCGCGCGAGTCAAACAGCGACCGTGCGGCGACCGGTAAGCGCCGCTCCAGCCCCGCCAAAGAGCCCTCCGGACGAGGCTCCCTGTGCGACCGGCACCTGTTCGGACTCTTCGGTAAAGTCCGATTCTGCAGCGGGAAAAAACGACCCGTGCGCAGGAAACCAGGTCAGTTCATTCACACCTCACGCACACACACACACACACACACACACCTGTGCGCGCAGAGCTCCAGATAAACACGCGCCCCCGCGCTCCTCGCGTGACGATCACCTGTGCGCGCGGACAACAGTGCTCGAGAGTTTGATGTACATGTCGCTGTTTATGCTGCAAATTATGTAACTGCAAGTTGGACTGCGTGATTGTTTTATTGATAACTTTGCATTTATAATAGTTTATGCACTCTACATACAAATAAAATAGATAAACTTTTCATTTCAGTAATGATAATTTAATAATGCAATAATGTTTGATGTTATTAGTGAATGTCATTATAAAGTTTGACCCTGCAGCATGTTACTGTATTCAGTTTACAGGTGTGATTTTGTGTCTTAAATTAAAAATGCATATTAAAGTTGGCAAATCCTAGTTTATGTCTGTGTCATGTTTCACTACTTTTTGCTTCTCTCTCCGTTCACACTGCTTGACTGAGCTCTTCTAAGATGAGAAATATTGTGTCTGTAATTCAAATGTCAGAGGTCTTTTTATAGTGTTTGGCCTTTTTTATACTGAATAAGTGCTTGAATACATGCTGGGGAGTGAGACGGTGTCACAGATGTCAGAGCAGAAGGGGAGCTGGTTTACTAACATAATTAGCAAGGTACTAAAACAATTAACACTTTTTTAATTGGTTAGCAGCACTTGCCGTTTCGGCTCCTTTTTTAATTCATGCATTTGCAAGAGGACTAAGCATTGATCTGATTGCAGTTCAGCATTGTTTATAATACATTGTTTAAAGGCACAGGCTTTTCTGTTGTATATGTGAAACTAAGGTGAGGAAATAGGTCCTATTAAAAACAGTTCTTCATAAGCGGATCAGAAGAACTTGTAATCAAGTCAGGAACTCTTTAAAATGCCTCTATAAACTGTTGAGGATGTTTATTGGATTGTGTGTGTTTCAGTGCCTCATAGTGTGACCAGGCCTTGCAGTAGTGTGTGTTGTGACGTGTGTGTTATGTGTGTGTGTGTGTTTCAGAGCCTCAGTTGAAGGGGATAGTGACCAGGCTCTTCAGCGAGCAGGGCTTCTACTTACAGATGCAGCCGGACGGAACCGTCAGCGGGAGCAAAGATGAAAACAGCGACTACAGTGAGTCCCAGTGTCCTCTGTGTCAGAAACTGATATACTCAGATGGTTCAGAGCAACAGATGAAAGACAGAAATCTTAATGTCCCCATGAAATCAAAATGGAAGTTTTTTGCTTTTAGTATGAATATGTTAGCCTTACTCTTATCTATAACTATTGTGCTCCGAAACAATGACAAAATTCACATTTAGAAGATATGAGCGTTCAAAACTTACAGTCTGCTCTCTAGAATCGGAAGTGTCCCGCCCCCTACACTATAAAAGGGCGCTGAAGCTGCATCTGAAGTCATTTGTTTACACATTTACTATTTTCTACATGGTGAATGACACATAGTGCACTATATAGGGAACGATTCAAACAGTAAATATGCTTTCCACTGGGGCAAATGAAGTCTGGTTCCACGTTAGTGTCACGCGAGCGCGCACAGTCTGCTCCGGTTCAGAGACACGAGAGCACAGAGCGGATTATATCTGTGAGTCGGTGCAGACCACAAAACATATCGTACCCATTTGAATTCTGCACAGAATACTATATCTTAAAGCGATATGGAGGAGAAACGGTTATAGACTCGGCATTAAACAGCACTGAGTAGAAGAGATAACACCGGTGCAATGCAGCAACATAAATTACACACTTTCCAAACTATACAGCCTCAGCTTGACTATGATCACTGTTTTACTTTGGGAACACTTTCATATTAGATCTAAAAGGGGAATCTATTAGACTGTGGCTATTATAAACTGTCAAATGAGGCTTTACCAAGTTCAATGGCTCTGGACGAGATGTGATATAAACGAAACGCTATTGGCTATTTTAAAAAAGGGGAGGAGATGCTCGATATGTCCTGATATCTTCCTGATTCAGTGTAAGTTATGTCAACACATTGAATTATGCTGTGCGTTTCAAGGCACTTCAGTGGGACTTTAACTATTGCATGGGTTAAAATATATATATATATATATATACAAAAAGTCCATAAAAATTGAGCACAATGTACTGTATAAATATGAAGGAATTTTCCATATTGGTTTTTTCACAGGTGTTTTATTTGAATTATGCACTGCATAATGTTGTGTTTTAGGGCTAATGGAAATTTCCATAAAATTGCTGGATGATGTTCCGGCAGAAAATAGTGTATACACTGTATATACACACTCACACTTTACAGTGCATATATACACACTCACCTGCCACTTTATTAGGTACACCTGTTTAACTGCTCGTTAACACAAATATCTATTCAACCAATCACATGGCAGCAACTAGACGTGGTCAAGACGATCCGCTGAAGTTCAGAGTGGAGTGCGTTTCCTAAAAGCATCGTTAGCCAACTAATATTGCAAGTTCCGTTGTTACTAACATAGTTCAACGATTTGGTGGTTCACGAAACCATAGTTCAAACGAACATTCGCAAACCTCATCGTAAACTTGCGTGGATGGAACGACAGCTCTCGAGCTGTGATTAGAAGCATAGTTTCTTATTTTTATGACATGAGGACTTAATAAATCGTTATCTTGAGCAAAATAAGCAAGCTGACATTAAAGGGATAGTTCACCCAAAAATGAAAATGTGATGTTTATCTGCTTACCCCCAGTGCATCCAAGATGTAGGTGACTTTGTTTCTTCAGTAGAACACAAATGATGATTTTTAACTCCAACCGTTGCCGTCTGTCAGTTGTATAATGCGTGTGAATGGGAACACAATCTATAAGAGTCAAAAAACATGCATAGACAAATCCAAATTAAACCCTGCGGCTCGTGACGACACATTGATATCCTAAGACACGAAACTATCGGTTTGTGCGAGAAACCAAACAGTATTTATATCATTTTTTACCTCTAAAACACCACTATGTCCAACTGCGCTCAGCACTCAGTTATATATACTTCAATGAGTGAGAGACATCACTGCCATTGTCAGAGCGCGTTCAGACCTCACTAACCGAGTGCTGAACGCAGTTGGACATTGTGGTGTTTTAGAAGTAAAAAATGATATAAATACTGTTCGGTTTCTCGCACAAACTGATCGTTTCGTGTCTTAGGACATCAATGTGTCCTCATGAGCCACAGGGTTTAATTTGGATTTGTCTATGCATGTTTTTTGACTCTTATAGATTGTGTTCCCATTGACACGCATTATACAACTGACAGACGGCAATGGTTGGAGTTAAAAATCATCATTTGTGTTCTACTGAAAAAATAAAGTCACATACATCTTGGATGACCTGGGGGTAAGCAGATAAACATAAAATTTTCATTTTTGGGTGAACTATCCCTTTAAGTACAATGTATATCTTTTATTTTGAATATATACAAAATCATTTACATATTTTAGTTTGTCAAGAGATTTTAAGCAGCGTTTTTGAAGAGCGTGCATGTGTGTACGTGCTCTGGTACTTGAGAACATGATTGAATCTGGAAATAAAGCAAAATAACTGATTATTAGTCCTCAGATGCAATGTCCATAATTTATAGCAAAAAAATCTAGCATTAATTCAATTTCATATGTATTCATTTAAAGAAGTTATTACTGATTTGTTCAACGATGCATCATACTATGGTAGTGAAGCAGAATGTTACGTTGTTGTACAGGAAACACAACCCAGAGCATCACAATGGAGAAGAAAGGTGATTTAAGTGACTTTGAACGTGGCATGTTTGTTGATGGTCTGAGTATTTCAGAAACTGCTGATCTACTGGGATTTTCACACACAACCTTCCCCAGGGTTTACAGAGAATGGTCCGACAAAGAGAAAATATCCAGTGAGCATCAGTTCTGTGGGAGAAAGTGCTTTGTTAATGCCAGAGGTCATCAGACTGGTTCAGCTGATAGAAAGGCAACAGTAACTCAAACAAGCACTCATTACAACCGAGGTCTGCAGAAGAGCGTCTTGAACACACAACAGACAAGCTACAGCAGCAGAAGACACACCAAACTGAAGAATAGCAAACTGAGGCGACAATTCTCAAGAAAAACTTGACAATAGAAGAGTGGAAAAATGTTGTCTGGTCTGATGAGTCTCAATTTCTGCTGCAACATTCAGATGTTAGAGTCAGAATTTGGTGTAAACATCATGAAAGCATGGATCAATCCAGCTTTGTATCAACAGTTCAGGCTGCTGGTGGTGTAATTTTGTGAGGGAGATTTTTTCTTGGCACACTCTGGGCCTTTCAGTACCAATTGAAGATTGTTTAAATGTCACAGCCTTCCTGAGTATTGTTGCAGACCATGTCCATCCCTTTATGACCACAGTGGACCATCTTCTGATGGATACTTCCAGCAGGATAACGGACATGTCATAAAGCTCAAATCATGTCAAACTGGTTTCTTGAACATGATGATGAGTTCACTATACTCAATTGTCCTCCACAGTCACCAGATCTCAATCCAGTAGAGCAACTTTGGGATGTGGAGGAACAGGAGATTCACATCATGGATCTGTAGCCGACAAATCTGTCTGATGATATCATGACAATACGGAGCAAAATCTCTGAATAATGTTTCCAGCACCTTGTTGAATCTATGACGCAAAGAATTAAGGCAGTTCTGAAGGCAAAAGGAGGTCCGACCCGATATTAGCAAGGTGTACCTAATAAAGTGGCTGGTGAGTGTGTGTGTATATAGATATATAAATATATGTGAGCAATATTACACTTGTAGCCGTACGATATGCTGTATATCAGCACAGATGTGATTCGGCCGTAAGTAATCACAGCATGCTGATATACAGCCATATCGCCCGGCTACTCATGTGATATTGTGATTATACAACAGTTCGATGGCACGACAAGTGTGTAAATAAATAAGAAATAACAATGAAGTGTCTTTAAAACCCTCTTTTGTGCAGAACTACTTCCTTCCGCCACAAATTCAAATCTCAAGTTGACAGTTTGACCAAGCCTAAAACGTCACTTTAGAACAAGTAACAAAGGAACGTTGAGTCGCTTCATTGAAGCTTATTGTATTTTGTACAGTATTACACCGTGTCCTAACCAGAGGTGATGCGAAAAAATTCCTGCGATGAGCAATTTGACTGTCCACACTAGACGTGACGCAGCAATGAGAAGTGATAAAATCAATCAAAAACCACAGCCAATCAGAAGAGAGTGTGGGCGGGCTCTCTCTGCAAAAGCACAGCAGACACAGTGAAATGGGCAAGTACATAGTAAAATTCATAAATATTACACCATTTAAACATTATTTAAAGTATATTCGGAGTGACTGAACCAATCTTTGTCATAGAATACACTTGTTCACATTGAGTTGACAGTTTGAACATTCTTGTGTCCATTTATTTATTTTAAATATCTGAGCTGAATTAGCCAGTGTTGTTTTCATTACAGCTAAAAAGCCGGGAACACAAAATGATATTCAAACTCACATTAGAAGCTTTTAACATTAAATAAAGCACATAAATTCTACCTAATATTATTGTTGCCATACTTTTTGTTGCTGTTTAGGACAAAAACTCTGATTTACATGGAAAAGATACCTTTTATTTCGTAACGCGGCGTCGCATCTGGTAAGGACACTGTGTTAGAGAGAGAGAGAAAGAGAGAGAGAGCATTACCTGTGTCTGATATAACATTCATTCTTCAGGTCGATGTCCATAATATTATATCCATTATAGAAAATTCATTTGAATGTCTGCTGAGGAAAGCGATCTTTGTATATGTCCTTTTTACAGTTGTGACTGCTCTTGTGACTGACTAATTCACTTGTAAAGTTGGCCGCCATCTAATGGCGTATTAATGTAACTTTCACTCAATTCATATTAAGCACTAACGGACCCTTTCTCAATACCAAATACAACATATTATTTATATAAAATAATTTAAATATTGTTGTTCAATAAATATTAACAACAATAATCATTATAAAGGGCAACAGAAAATAAACACAGGTGTACGATTCAATCAGACATACACAGTTAAATCAACTCTGCTCAGAATACATATGGTCCCTCTCTAAATAGTGTTAAAGTAATACTTAACCAGAGTTAAAGTTAATGAGATGATTAAGCAATTAATTAAGTGATGATTGTGCATTAGTGATGAACACCTGCTGTTAACAAGCAGAATCACTGAAGAAAATAGAAACAAGAACTGTAACTGACTTAAGCCACAGTCTAAGATGAAATCAACTGAAGATATAATACATTATATATCTCAAGATCTCAGTAGAGGATGATTATCTTTTCTTCAGTGATTCTCAGTAAGATTTCCTTCAGTGGAAATACTCCAAGCGCAGCTCTGGACTACAATGACTACAGTGCTCACCAGCGCAGTAGTTTTGCAAATACAGTACAAGAAATCTCGATGGAGGTGGGTAATTTTCAAAATTGTCTAATAAAGTCATAATATATACATTGTTTTTGAATTACTGTAAAGCATAATGTCACTCTCGCGTGAACGTGAACATGAGGCGAGATTGTGTCGGGTCGCCGCAGCTCAACTTGCAAGTGCTGTTTTCTGGTGTAGACGTGCCAGAGGGGGTTAGTGCTCGCCTCAAAAACACCACTACAAGTCAATTAAAGGTGCCCTAGAATTAAATATTGAATTTATATTGGCATAGTTGAATAACAAGAGTTCAGTACATGGAAATGACATACAGTGAGTCTCAAACACCATTGTTTCCTCCTTCTTATTTAAATCTCATTTGTTTAAAAGACCTCCGAAGAACAGGCGAATCTCAACATAACACAGACTGTTACGTAACAGTCGAGGTGTACGCCCCAATATTTGCATATGACAGCTCATGATCGAGGCATTACACAAGGGCAGCCAGTATTAACGTCTGGATCTGTGCACAGCTGAATCATCAGACTAGGTAAGCAAGAACAATAGCGAAAAATGGCAGATGGAGCAATAATAACTGACATGATCCATGATATATGATATTTTTAGTGATATTTGTTCCTAAATGTTTCGTTAGCATGTTGCTAATGTACTGTTAAATGTGGTTAAAGTTACCATCGTTTCTTACTGTATTCATGGAGACAAGAGCCGTCGCTATTTTCATTTTTAAACACTTGCAGTCTGTATAATTCATAAACACAACTTCATTCTTTATAAATCTCTCCAACAGTGTGTAATGTTAGCTTAAGCCACGCAGCACTATCAAACTCATTCAGAATCAAGTGTAATACATCCAAATAAACACTGTACTTATGCGATTAGACATGCTGCATGACGAACATCTTGTAAAGATCCATTTTGAAGGTTATATTAGCTGTGTGAACTTTGTTTATGGTGTTTAAAGCAAGCGCGAGCTCCGTGGGCGGAGAGCAGGAGAATTTAAAGGGGTCGCAGCCTGAATCTGCGCATATTTAATGATGCCCCAAAATAGACGGTTAAAAAAATGAATTAAAAAAAATCTATGGGGTATTTTGAGCTGAAACTTCACAGACACATTCAGGGGACACCTTAGACTTATATTACATCTTTTAAAAAGAAGTTCTAGGGCACCTTTAACCATCGTAAGGACTTAGAAAACTATTTATGAAGGTAAAAACAGTTACTTAGTTGTGCTTTAACTCTGGTGATTTTGCTGTGTACAAAAGCAGTGCTCAACAGGATATAAGTTAAATATAGCATTAATATTAAATTATTAAATTTAACTTAGCCCAATTCTATTTGCTCAAGAACAAGTAATAGATTAATAAGAGCAAAGATTGGCCGTTTTATGTACCCACAATGAATTATATCTCATGTTTAACCACTATAAGAAATAAGCGTAAAATAAGCGCTATAATTAAATTTGAGTCACATATTTCAGGTCTAAACAACTACATTCTAGCCTTAAAACAACTCTTAAAACTTCAGTTTGTGGTACATCGAGTAATATACATATATATAATAAGATATTTTTTTATATAATTTGTTACATTTTATTATTAATATTTCCCCTAAAATGAATCATTCCTTTCTTTGAATTTTGGGATGAAATATGACTTGAATCCTCATCACGTGCATGTGTGTGTGATCTCGCCTGATCTCACAGTTTTCTCAGATCTTCATATGCATTACTGAGCATGGACACACACACACACACACATTTCTGAGCTCATCTCCCCAGGGTGCTAGAGAGGGATGTTTTACTCATAAAGCTCTGGATTTTGGAGCGTTACTTCTTTCCTCCAGCCCCTGTATTTTAAAGGTGCCCACTCATGTTTTGAATCTCCTATGAAATGCTTTTGAATTACACGGCCTTCCTCCTTATCTGCACAACTCACATTAGCGAGTCCAACAGGCTTAGACACACAGTCTTTGTCTGACACACGTGAGACACACATTACTGTGTTCAGTCCTCCAGTCTTACCAGAGATTCACTGTTGAAGTCCACACTCAACATCCCATTCGACTGCAGTAATGTGATGTATTTTCAAGTATAGCAGAGGTGGCACAAGTGTACATTCCAGTTTGATTACAGATTATGAACACAAACATTCTTACTTTGAGTTTACAGGATCATTTGCAACGGGACCAGTGTGGAAGTAAATATTTGAGATGTGATCCTGTTGAGATTGGTTGTTTTTATGCCGTGGGGAACTCTCATATAACATGATCGCATTTATCAGACAGCTGTGGGCAAACATGTTTTCATCTAAAGTGAGAATATTGATCAGACGGACAGCTGAAACTCAATACGCTCAGAATCTGGTCAGCTTCCAGCAAAATGAAGAACAATTGATGAACAAGCTTACAGCAGGGAGAAGCAGAATTGCACAGACATGATTTTTTGTGTTCTTGTGTTACAGCATCAAACTTCAGCACTCAATTATATAATACGTGTAAAATAGCTGTTTTCTATGTGAATATATAGTAAAGTGTACTGTGATTTTCAGCATCATTACTCCAGTCTTCAGTGTCACATGATCCTTCAGAAATCATTCTGATATGATGATTTGATGCTCAAGAAACATTTCTGATTATTATCAATGTTGAAACTGTGATATAATGTATTTTTCATGATTTTTTGATGAATAGAAAGTGCAAAAGAACAACATTTATTTGAAATATAAATCTTTTGTGACATTATAAATGTCTTTACTGTCACTTTTGATCAGTTTACTGAATAAAAGTATACATTTCTTGCATGTTCCTCTCACACACATGTAATATCGCTGTGAGCTTGAATTCTCTCTCATATTCCGCTCTCAATCCCACACAAGCACACTCATCCCTCTGATCTCTCCTCCCCCTCCATCCCTCCGTTATCCTGCTGCACTCCTCCGCTGCTCCTGTTTTTTTCTCTCCTCATGGGTTTTTCCCTCCTGTCGATTTTTACGGACTTGAACTGAATCAGCGGCAATGAAATCTTCCTCTGACTCTCAGTAGATTGATTTCTCTCTCTCCTGTCCTTCATTCCTCCTTTGAATATTCTTTCGTTGTATCTGAAACATCTGTGCTTTTATCTATCGTTCCGTCGTTCTATCATTAGTTTGTTTGTTTTGTCGTTCTATCTATCAATCGTTCGTTCATTCTGTGGTTCTATCTATCTATCTATCTATCTATCTATCTATCTATCTATCTATCTATCTATCTATCTATCTATCTATCTATCTATCTATCTATCTATCTATCTATCTATCTATCTATCTATCTATCTATCTATCGTTTGTTTTGTCATTCTATCTATCTACTGTTCGTTTGTTCTATCTATCATTCATTCGTTTGTTCTGTTCTGTCGTTCGTTTGTTCTGTTCTTGCTATCTATCGTTCATTCATTTGATCTGTTCTATCGTTCGTTCATTCTGTCATTCTGTCTATCATTCATTTCTGTTCTGTTTTTCTATCTATCTACCGTTGTTCGTTCCGTCATTTTATCTATCATTCGTTCTGTCATTCTGTCTATTGTTTGTTCGTTCATTTGTTCATGCATTCTTTCTGTCCATCTATCTATCTATCGTTCGTTCATTTGTTCTGTTCTATCTATCATTCATTCGTTCTGTCATTCTATCTATGGTTCGTTCATTGGTTTCTTTGTTCATTCTGTTTTTCTATCTGTCTACCGTTGTTCGTTCTGTCATTTTATCTATCATTTGTTCTATCTATCTATCTATCTATCTATCTATCTATCTATCTATCTATCTATCTATCTATCTATCTATCTATCTATCTATCTATCTATCTATCTATCTATCTATCTATCTATCTATCTATCTATCTATCTATCTATCATTCTGCCATTCTATCTATCATTCATTTGTTCTGTCATTCTATCTATCTACCGTTGTTCATTCTGTCATTTTATCTATCATTTGTTCTATCTATCTATCTATCTATTGTTCATCCATTTGTTTTGACATTCTGTCTATCGATTGTTTGTTCTGTTCTATCTATCATTCGTTCTGTTATTCTATCTGTCTGTGAATTTTTGAATTTCAAATTATTTACATTATTCTTTGTTACATTCAAATTTGAATTGCAACTCTGAATCCTGTTAACTACCTCAATGCAAATTCATTCACTGAAAAAGAATTCTAAATTAAAGTCTGAATGGAGCACAACCCTGCATGGAATATATCATTATCAACCAAAATAATGTGATAATACTGTCCACTCTTACTGTCTCTTACTGTCTCTTATGTCATTTCTGTCGACTTCCATTTGTTCCATGGAATTTTAGGAGAAACTTTTGAGACAAAGTTGATACTAAATGGAACAAAACAAGGAAAGAGCAACATGCGATCAATGTGATGTTCCTGTTGGTGTGTTTCAGCTCTGTTTAATCTGATCCCGGTGGGTTTGCGGGTCGTGGCGATTCAGGGCGTGAAGGCTGGACTTTACGTAGCCATGAATGGAGAAGGTTTCCTGTACTCCACGGTAAGAAAACACTCCTCACATCTGTGTGTGTGTGTGTGTGTGTGTTCAAGAGGATGCGTGTCTATCATGTCTGTTTTATCTGAAATTTTTAATTTTTCATGTGATTATACAATCTGTTTTGTTTCTTTTCTCTGTAGCGTTTGTCGGGGTATGTACTATTATGCAATTTTGGTGTAGTGCGTGTGTGTTTTGTTGTGTGTTTGTAAGTGAGTGTGTGTGTGTGTTTTGGAAAGCAGGACAGACTGTTATTGTGTTACGGTTGTGGTGTTGTGTGTTTCAGTGTGTCTTTACAAGTTGCAGTGTGTTAATACTGGTGTGGTTCGAGTTTTATTGTATTTACTGCAGGTCAGAGCTACAAAACTGTGATTAAAGTTATTGAGATCATTTATAGCATAAATTTACACTGAGCATACAGTAGACAGGTAGATACTATTAGCTGTTTTTTTATATAAATATACAACCTTTTTACTGTTTAAGTGATGTATTTAAAAGAGTTTCCCCTGAATATATTTTATAATTCATGTCTCGTATTAATCTTAAATGTTTTATGTAGTTTTTTTGATAGTTGTATGACTTTTGTTATTCACTTTGTGCCTACATGGTGTTAAAAAAATAATAAATAAGGGAAGCAAGAACTGATAAAAATGTCTACCTTGAATGCAATATAAGTTGCTTTTAATAAAAGCATCTGCCAGATGCATAAATGTACATAAAATTCTACTAACTGCCTTTATTTATTGTGATATCAGGAGATTTTAATTCAGTGAGCTGCCTATCTAGACAACATTTTAAGGTTACACTCTTGAAGGTAGGAAGAAACAATATGCTTCCTAATAAAATGGCATCCTTCACAGACAGGGCAATCCCAGAATGCGTTGCGTCGAGCTTAGAAAAGATGAAAGGTTAGAGAAATTAAAAATGTATTTCATTCTGTTCTAAAAATATTAACAATAAATAGTTTAGTAAGGATGCGTCTTCATCTTTAGAAAGTTTTTTTTGCAGTGATACTCATGGTGTTGAGTTTTTATGTTTTTGGATGTGTTCAGTGCAGAAAATACAAGTTAAAGAAATATTTTAACACTAGCTTTCTCTCATGTAGTCTGAAATACAACAGCAAGAATGTTCTGGAAGCGACAGTCATGTGATGGAGAGAGTGAGTCTCTGCTCCTGTCTACATTCATAATTCACAGACTTGTGCTATTAAAGTTTGAAGTATAAGTGTAGCCCCTGAACTACACTGATTCACAAAGAAAGCAAGCTGTGTGATGGTGTTTTAGACACACACACACACATCGGTTTGCTCTGAACAGTGTGAAGGGACTCTAAATGGACTGGTGTGAAAGGACTCATGGCAGCACTATGGGCTGCTCTCATGACACAACTTTGAGTAAAATGGCATTTAAAATATATCAAGATATCAGTATATTTTCTTATCGGGCCGATAACGATAACATTAAAAATGAACTTATATCGGCCACAATATTTTATCGTTATCACCCCCATATGAAAATTTGGCTGATTTTGTATTTTCTTATCGGGCCAATAATGATAACATTAAAAATGAACATATATCAGCCGCAATATCGGTATTGGCCAATATACGTTCATTTTTAATGTTGTTGTTATCGGCCCCGTAAAAAAATGTGGCATATTTCTTATTTTCTTATCGGGCCGATAACAATAAAATTAAAAATGAACATATATCTGCCACAATATCGGTATCGGCCAATATATGTTAATTTTTAATGTTATCGTTATTGGCCCCATGAGAAAATTTGGCCGATTTCTTATTTTCTTATCGGGTGTTACAGATCCCTTGTTTCCCTGGACTCCATTTCCCAGAATCCTCCTGTTCTCCTCACCTGCACACACTTCCCTCGTCAGCTCCTCATCATCACAGATCACCTGCACCTGGACTCTATTGTCAGCACTCCCCATATATTGCACTCACTCCCTTCACTCCTGGTCCGTTCTCTGTTTTGTTAATGTGTATGTCTGGCGTTCCTTACCTTTGTTTATTAAAAAGCATCTATTATTGTGGAAATCCGTATCTGCCTCATCTCTGCACCAGCATACCGTAACAGAAGAACGGACCCAAACCGACCGGATTTGCCACAAAAAAAAAAATGGAGACTTCCACCAGCTCCCTGGCTCCTGCTCCTCCAGCGCCTCTCACTCTTCTAACAGCCAGCGAACGCATTATCGGGCTCCTGCAGGTAGGACGTTCGCTGGAGAGGTATGTGGAGGAGTTCGTGGAGCTTGCTTTCTTGTCTGACTGGCCTGATGCTCAGTTGATCTCCTTGTTTTTGGATGGATTGGATGACGACACTATCCGTTTTGATGAACCTGTTTTTTGTTTCTCCTTAAGCGACACTATCAATTTAATTTTGTGGTTGAATGGCTCCAATTTCTTAGTAGAAGAGGTTCAGGATCAGTGTTGTCGTCCGGTCCATCCAGAAACACGGTTGGCCGGGCCAGTCAGTCAACCTCCGGCTTCCTCCGCATACCGCTCCAGCGAACTCCCTGCCTGCCCCAGGCTGGACCCATATTCCGCTACTGGGCCTAGTAAGCGGAGGAGGAGGAAGAAAGCGGCCCCAATGTCTCCAGAGCCCGCTCCAGTATCTCCAGAGCCCGCTCCAGTATCTCCAGAGCCCGCTCCAGTATCTCCAGAGCCCGCTCCAGTGTCTCCAGAGCCCGCTCCAGTATCTCCAGAGCCCGCTCCAGTATCTCCAGAGCCCGCTCCAGTGTCTCCAGAGCCCGCTCCAGTGTCTCCAGAGCCCGCTCCAGTGTCTCCAGAGCCCGCTCCAGTATCTCCAGAGCCCGCTCCAGTATCTCCAGAGCCCGCTCCAGTATCTCCAGAGCCCGCTCCAGTATCTCCAGAGCCAGCTCCAGTATCTCCAGAGCCAGCTCCAGTATCTCCAGAGCCAGCTCCAGTCCCCACAGAGCCAGCTCCAGTGCCTGTGGGGATTTTAATTGTATTTGAGGGGATGAAATGGCCCTCAACCCCAGTCTCCGCCGAGCCAAGTTCTCCAGTCTCCTCCGAGCCAAGTTCTCCAGTCTCCTCCGAGCCAAGTTCTCCAGTCTCCTCCGAGCCAAGTTCTCCAGTCTCCGCCGCCGAGCAAAGTTCTCCAGTCTCCGCCGCCGAGCAAAGTTCTCCAGTCTCCGCCGCCGAGCAAAGTTCTCCAGTCTCCGCCGCCGAGCAAAGTTCTCCAGTCTCCGCCGCCGAGCAAAGTTCTCCAGTCTCCGCCGCCGAGCAAAGTTCTCCAGTCTCCGCCGCCGAGCAAAGTTCTCCAGTCTCCGCCGCCGAGCAAAGTTCTCCAGTCTCCGCCGCCGAGCAAAGTTCTCCAGTCTCCGCCGCCGAGCAAAGTTCTCCAGTCTCCGCCGCCTACGAGCCCTCAGCTCCAGCCGCCGCCTACGAGCCCTCAGTTCCAGCCGCCGCCGCCGAGCCCTCAGTTCCAGCCGCCGCCGCCGAGCCAGCCGCTCCAGCCGCCGCCGCCGAGCCAGCCGCTCCAGCCGCCGCCGCCGAGCCAGCCGCTCCAGCCGCCGCCGCCGAGCCAGCCGCTCCAGCCGCCGCCGCCGAGCCAGCCGCTCCAGCCGCCGCCGCCGAGACAGCCGCTCCAGCCGCCGCCGCCGCCGAACCTACTGCTCCTATGAACTGTGTTTTTGAACCCTCCAGCCCAAAGACTGTTTTCCCTCCCTGCCTCCCTCTCCCGCCTCCCATGTCTGTCTTCACTGAACCTTCACCTCAAGCCCCCTCGCCCAGATCTCCACCTCGGACCTCTGGGCGATTACCTACACCCTGGCTCCAACCTCCCTCTGCTCCACCGTTGCCCATCAGTCCTCCAGCCTCACAAGTCTCCATCCTGCCCCCGTTCACACCTTGGTCCCTCGTCAGCCTGCCTTCCCCTCTGGACTGCACTCCTCCGTCTCCGCTCCGTCCCTCCGTCCCTCGCTTCCAGTTGGCTTCCTCACTCCCCCTAGTGTTCACTTTGTTGTCTGTCGTCTGTGTTCAACTGCGGCCTTCTGGAGCCCCGGCTGCGCTTCGGTCGGCGGAGCCTTCGGTTCCGCCATCACCCGCCAGTCCTTCAGCGACGCCTGGGCTCAACGCCTCGAAGGCTTCGGCTCCTGACCCGCCATGGCTGCCCGCTGCACCTGACCCGCCATGGCTGCCCGCTGCACCTGACCCGCCATGTATGCCCGCTGCATGTCTGCCCGCTGCACCTGACCCGCCATGGCTGCCCACGGCTCCTGACCCGCCATGGCTGCCCACGGCTCCTGACCCCCCATGGCTGCCCACGGCTCTTGACCCGCCATGGTTTTTGGACCTGCCCTGGAGACCTCCACTCCAGTTTACTCCTTCCCCTGCTCCGGTTTGAGGTCTCCAGGGCGCCCGCCCCCCTCCCGGTTGTTACATCTACGGCGCGAGGACGCGCCTACCGGGAGGGGGAGGTACTGTTACAGATCCCTTGTTTCCCTGGACTCCATTTCCCAGAATCCTCCTGTTCTCCTCACCTGCACACACTTCCCTCGTCAGCTCCTCATCATCACAGATCACCTGCACCTGGACTCTATTGTCAGCACTCCCCATATATTGCACTCACTCCCTTCACTCCTGGTCCGTTCTCTGTTTTGTTAATGTGTATGTCTGGCGTTCCTTACCTTTGTTTATTAAAAAGCATCTATTATTGTGGAAATCCGTATCTGCCTCATCTCTGCACCAGCATACCGTAACATCGGGCCGATAAAGATAACATTAAAAATTAACATATATCAGCTGCAGTATCGGTATCGGCCAATATATGTTCATTTTTAATGTTATTGTTATCGGCCCCATAAGAAAATTTGGCAGATTTCTTATTTTCTTATGGGGCCGATAACAATAACATTAAAAATGAACATATATCTGCTGCAGTATCGGTATCGACCAATATATGTTCATTTTTAATGCTATCGTTATCGGCGCCATAATAAAATTTGGCCGATTTCTTATTTTTTTATCGGGCCTCTAACGATAACATTAAAAATGAACGTATATCGCCCACAATATCGGCATTGGCCAATATATATTAATTTATAATGTTATTGTTATCGACCCAATAAGAAAATTTGGCCGATTTTATATTTTCTTATTGGTCTGATAACGATAACATTAAAAATTAACATATATCAGCTGCAGTATCGGTATGAGCCAATATATGTTCATTTTTAATGTTGTTGTTATCGGCCCCATGAGAAAATTTGGCTGATTTCTTATTTTCTTATCGGGCCGGTAATGATAACATTAAAAATGAATATATATCATCTGCAGTATCGGTATCGACCAATATATGTTCATTTTTAATGCTATCGGTATCGGCCCCATAATAAAATTTGGCCAATTTCTTATTTTTTTATCGGGCCGATAATGATAGCATTAAAAATTAATATATATCATCTGCAGTATCGGTATCGACCAATATATGTTCATTTTTAATGCTATCGGTATCGGCCCCATAATAAAATTTGGCCAATTTCTTATTTTTTTATCGGGCCGATAATGATAACATTAAAAATGAATATATATCAGCTGCAGTATCGGTATCGACCAATATATGTTCATTTTTAATGCTATCGTTATCGGCCCCATAATAAAATTTGGCCAATTTCTTATTTTTTTTATCGGGCCGATAACGATAACATTATAAATGAACATATATCGGCTGCAATATCGGCATTGGCCGATATATATTAATTTATAATGTTATTGTTATCGACCCAATAAGAAAATTTGGCTGATTTCATATTTTCTTATTGGTTTGATAACCATAACATTAAAAATGAACATATATCTGCAGAATATCGGTATCGCCCGATATATGTTAATTTTTAATGTTATCGTTATTGGCCCAATAAGAAATTTGGCTGATATATTAAAGCCGATAAATAATGGATTATTTTCTTCAGCTGAGACACTTGTTCAGTAATGATGGATTTAAATTGCTTGAAATATGATTGAAATCACTTCAAAAAGGAAAATACAGTTAAGTGCAACATGTACAGCGCAAGCTTATCATATAGACTACATAAAATTATGAGAACATTATTATAATTGTGTAATTGTGTGCATAATTGTGTGCTTGGGATGTAGATTTTAATTGTGGGACTTTTGTTTTTGTAATCAGGCTTTCAAAATTCTATAAAAATTTAGATTTAGATTTATTGGTCAATATATATATCGATTATCAGCTTTCAAATATAAAGAATTATCGGTATCGGCCAAAATGTTCATGCATCCCTATTTAAAATCTCCATTGCAAAACACCAGGCGCACAAGGAAGAAAGCTCCTCTGAATTTAAATGGCTGTTCTGCACATTTTTAGTGTGTTTATTAAATATTTAATGTAATTTGATGATGCTTTCAGAAATTAGAGTCTTGGACTCTCTTTCATTCCACAGAATTTTGCAGAACGTCAGCACAAAATATGGGGAAAAACATAATTATACCTAAGTTTGATTTCAAGTTTATTCATGATAAATTGTAATAATTCTGCTTAAGTTTTGAATTGCAAATGTGAATAGACACAAAACCCAGATTCGCAGTTTTCTCATGCAAAACTGGCCTTTTTACTTTTGAATCAAATGTTCAATTCATGGTTTGATTAAATCAATTCTTTATTGAAGAACTTAATGGAAAATGTGAATGGGAGAATTTCATTGCGCCGTTGCAGATGGCAGCTTGATCTTTTATACATTATGAGACTGAACTTATAGAAATGCATATTTAATGAAGGTTGTTATGTAACTTTACACATGTCTATGTGTGTGTCAAGATCAGCTGTTCTGGATGTTGTTCTATCTTTGGGGTGAGAAAGTGTTAATTAACTCAGTTTTAGTGTGATAATGAACTTCTGCCAAAGTGTGACAGTCTATGCATGTGTGTGTTTCTTTGTCTGAGTGTGTATTTGTGTTTGTGAGTGTTGTAATGCAGTGTGTGTAAGGGATAATTGAATGTACAGTGAGGTGATAATAAGTGACCTTTAGTTTTATAAGTCAACAATGCCGTGTTATAAGGACATATATAAATTGTTCAACATACACAAATTCTTCTTTGTGTACTTCTCCATGGGCTGATATTTGTTTAATATACACAAATAAATGTAATGAACGTTCATTTGTCATTGGATAGATTATATTCATATGCATTAACCCTTTCTGTGCAATCATAAACGTGCATTTGATAACTTAAGCCAATTACAGTTTGTTTCATAACAATTCACACATTGATAGTTTTATGTTTTGCTATTTCATGTGTATTTGTGAACTGCCTTCCATTTATTTGTAAATACACAAATATCAGCCCATAGATTGGTGGTGTTGTAATTTGTGTGTGTATTATATTTTACTGAGAGTGTTCAGCAGTTTTATGATCTGGCTGTTGTAGATCAGGGTTGTGTGAGTGTGTGTGAGGTTTTCTACCGGTTATTTAGTGGTGACGTTTAATCTGCTAAAGTGGTATGAGATGCTGAGATGGCAAAGAAAGCACATCTCTTGTACTTGTGTGTGTGTGTGTGTGTGTAATATATATATATATACAGTAGGGTTCAAAAGTCTGAGACCACATTAAAAATATGAGAGATGAACAAATACCTGGAAATAAAGTTTAAAACATAGACACGTTATGATGTAAAATAGCCTATAAGTGAGTATTTCAGATTTCACTGTCGAGGAGACTAATCAAATGTAAGGAAATGATTGACATTGATCATGTGGCTCATTGATCATTGGGACAGATGGTCAGATTTTATTGCTTCCATTGACCCAACTAACAGGGAACGTTTTCTGAGCCGTGAGAAAGGTGTAGCTGAAGCCTGGAGATCTCCAAAAGGGGCGTGGCTTCCTCCAATTCACTGACGGACACATGACACGTATGAGTGATTCGTTTTTTTCAGCACACAAACCGCCCCTGCAGCCGATTCTAAAGATTTCATTGGTCTTGTCAATCACAGTGCTACCTCCCCAAGATGGTTTTTTTTTTTCTGAATCAAAACTTTTATTTTGAAAGATGTGACTGAAAGCTGTTGACTCTTCTGTCAGACTCATTTAAGTAAAGAGTGCCTGAGTGAAACGTATTGTCCTGATTCAGTGTCTGTGGTCAGATGAGATGCTGTGAGGTTATATGTCACTGTCATTATTCTAATGTTATTTTCGTATTTAATTTATGACAAAATTTTATGTAAGATCAATTCATCTTTCAGCGGGAAATGGTGTTTAATTTACAACCATTTATTTTGAAATGTAAGTCAATGACATTAGGTTGAAGCAAAGTCTGTGTGTGAAGACTCTGCCCCTTTTGGAAGTTGCATGTTTTTTTCTAAATCGAGACTTTTATTTTGAAATATGTGCATGAAAGCTGTTGACTCTTCTGTCAGACTCATTTAAGTAAAGAGTGTCTGAGTAAAACGTGTTGTCCTGCGGTCAGATGAGATGTTGTCAGGCTGTATGTCACTGTCATTATTCTTACAACATTTTTGTAAATTGTTACAAAATTCGTAAACTGTTACCTCAGAAAAAACTTTCCATTCCTTTCAGACTTAGCGCGTACTCTTCAATTGCATGCTCTGTATATCACTTCACTATATATAAAGAGCAACATAAATTACAAGCATGCAACATCGTAGATACAAAATTAATTAGTAAGTCATGAAATCACCAAAAAGTACCGTCCGGGACCCCCTCTTACAGAGCTATCAAAGATGAACGTTCGATTGGTTACATCTTGATAATAAATAAATATATGTTGATTTATATAGGCATATTTATTTATATAGTAACAAACTTTTATTTTGAAATATAATTCCTCATTAGGTGGAAGTGAATGTCTTTGCGTGTAAGACTCCGCCTCTTTTGGAGGTAACGCCCACTTTTGGAGTTATTCAGTCTGCCTTAATACCTTAATCAAGTTGAGTGTTTTGTTCTTTCCTCATATTTAAAATATTTTCAAATATTTTAATGTCTTAATTGAGACTTGCAGGGTCAATAAAAACAAATATCCCCTCCGGACATCACTTTTGGCCACTACTGTATATAATAAACACAAAACATGAACTGTGTCAGGTGTTGGTGTGTGTATTTTTGTTCACCTGGGGTGTTTTCTGCTCTGGTTGACGGCAGTCTCCACCCTCTCCACCTGTGCATGCAAAAGACTTGATAAAGAAACTGGGACAAAGACTCTATAAAGACACACACACACATTGTTTTTTAACATCTCTCTCCTCTCTGTCTCTCTCTTTCTGTCTGTCTGTAGGACGTGTTCACAGCGGAGTGTAAGTTTAAGGAGAGTGTGTTTGAGAATTATTACGTGATCTACTCGTCTACGCTGTACCGCCAGCATGAGAGCGGGCGCGCCTGGTTCCTCGGACTCAATAAAGAAGGAACTATCATGAAGGGAAACCGGGTCAAGAAAACGAAACCATGTTCACACTTCGTGCCGAGACCCATTGAAGGTGAGGACACACACACACACACACACAAATATATGCATAAGTAGGGCTGGGTGATGTATGAATTATTAACAATATGATATTATTTTGTTGACAATGTTAGAGTAGATTTATAAGTATAAGTGTGTGCTCACACTTGTAGTTCAGTTCTTTTGGTCCTTTTGGTCTGGACCGAAAAAGAAATTATCCTTGATTCACTTAGCATTAACACTGCCATTATTAAGACCAAGCCTAAAGATACAAAACAAAAAAATATAGCTGCAAGCAACGATGATGGGTCCAAGCCCTGGCACCAACGCCACCCTGGTAGCTTCAGGGCAGCTGTACAGGACAGGCAATATGCATTTAAAGTTGGAAAATGTAAAAAGACTATTCTTTCTTCAACCCTGTTGATAAAATAGGCCTATGCTGCCATCTAGCAGTTATACTATGTATGACATTTGATTTTTTTATTCAACCAGATAGCAGTAATCTGACTTTTTTTTTAACTTATACATACTTCTTGAATTTGGCTTTTATGGCGTTCAGAATGCACTGAACATCCGAAACACTGCTTTGTGCTAAATGTGCTTGCTGTATGTGCATAGATATGATGGTATTTTTACCAGCTACGAACTCATAAAGAGCTTATAAAATGTGTAAATGAGTCAAAACAGTGGCAGGAATTCCTCCATCACACACATAAATATCTGTTGCATCTCTGATTTCAACCTTAGTTGAATAAAATGTTTGAAAAGTTTAAATAATTTACACAAATCAGTTTTCGACTGTTTGTTTAAATGAATTAGTTCAAAATTCAAGCTGAATTAATTTGTCATTACTCAGTCAGAAATGTTCTTTGTGTGGCATTTTAATTGCATAAAAATGTTTTAGCAAATTATTTAGCCCATTCCTTTTTTTAATCACTGCCTATTAATAAAGCTGTAATAATATAAATATTCTTCCTTGTGTTAATTGATTGAAATAAAGATTTCTACTGCATTTTATTTGGTAACACTTTACAATACGGTTCATTAGTTAACATTAGTTAACTACATTAGTTAACACTAATAATGAACTGCACTTATACAGCATTTATTAATCTTTGTTAATGTTAATTTCAACATTTACTAATACATTATTAAAAGCTTGTTAACATTAGTTAATGCACTGTGAACTAACATGAACAAAGAATGAACAACTGTATTGTAAATACAGTAACAAATGTATTGCTCATTGTTAGTTCATGTTAGTTAATCCATTAACTAATGTTTAACAAATGAACCCTATTGTAAAGTGTTACCTTTTATGTTTTAAATACT